>NW_003303452.1:30491-33047 GCF_000142945.1 Phytophthora infestans T30-4 | reverse complement strand
CATCTGTAGCTAGAGTTCCCGTCGGATTTGCCACCTCACAGCGGTGTTTCGCGCGATCCACCGCCCGCAGCACTCCCTCAAGCTCGTCTGCGTCGGGAAAGTCGTAACAAGGTCAGCTGTCGGCCAGATCCACGTCTCCCACCGTCTCGATGAAATGATACACGTGTTCCCGCAGTACCTTGGATCCCCCATCCTTGATCTTCACCTTGGCCCGTAGACCGGCCCCATTTAGTCGATGTAGGTATTCTAGCGGGGATTCATCCGATCTGCGGCGAGCGTGGTAGTATTGTCGTGCCACTGACACTCCCAATCCACAGTACTGGGTATGGAAACTTCGCAGCAAATCTGGCCACTTGTTTCTGGTGGATCTGCCCAGCTGCTGATACCAGTTCCTGGCTGGCCCCGCTATCAGATCCGCAAAGGTCAAACACTTCTCAGCGTCCGACGCTTGATCTCTTATGAGGGCCGACTTAACTTTGCTGATCCATGTCCGCGCTCGGTCCTCGTCTTGATCCTTGCCCGTGAACTCCTTCAGATCCGATATGGCTGAGATCCGTACCCTCTGGATCATGGACGATCCACCCGCCCCGGCTGCGGCTGTTGCTACCACCGCTGATGAAGGGGATGGGCCATCCAGATCATCTGGGTCGAGCTCATCATGAGAGTTGTCTCCCTCCACGGACTCCATCTCCACGTCTCGTGCTCCATGTTCGTGGAGCACTTGCATTTGTGGCACGGGCGCTCTCATACCCTGTTCGGCCAGGAAACGACTCATCGCAGCTTCGAAGTGTCGCTGCAGGGTGCCCGAGGAAGTGTCGGAAGAGCCTGTGGCCGTCTGGTCCACTGGCGAGACCGGATCCGTGAGGCGATTACCATGAGCCCGATCTGACGATAATCCCACTGGCTTCTTGCCGGATCTGGCTCGATCCTGGCTGGATTGTGTCGGATCACGCGTAGGGCGTACTGGATCCCGAGCCTTCACGTTCACAGAGGCTTCCCGAGCCTTCACGTTCACAGGGACTTCCTGTCCCCGGTCCTCGCCCGCGCTTCCAGCATGGATGCCCCGGAGGGTCCTAATGTCATGCGTCGTGGTTCGGACGACGTGTCTGACTCATCCTCAGCGGAGGATTCGTAGTTCGAGGACGCAGCTTGGCTGATCCTCGGCGATGACACTGGATCCATAGTGCGCGACCTTTCTCCGGTGATGGCCTTAACTCTGGCAAAGAGGTCCTGCGTCGCGGATGCTATGAGATCCAGATCTAGCCCGAAGATATCCTCTGCGTCGAACACACCAGCTACGATGCCTGACTCTGTAAGCAAACGTAATAGATCCTTGACTGCCACCAACTTGTTCGCCGTTTTCGTTGGTGCTCTCACCGGTTCCCTGGATCTTCGATCTGTCGTGGATTCAGGATCCGCATGACAGGATCTTGATGCAGGAAGTCGCGTAAAGCTTGGTGGCGATCCACAAACTCGAGATCCTTGTCGGACCAGCTTGACCTGGATCCAGCTTGGTCTTCTTCCGACTCTGGAGCTTGCATCTTCTTCCGCGTAGTCTTACTCATCTTCGTCTTCTTTCTCGTTTCTTCGACTAGCGGGCTTAGGTTTAGGTACGATGTTGGCTTAACCGGTGAATCTGCAAATGCATACCGTGTCGCCTTCACTTTCCCTTGTTTTGTTAGCGGATCTTGACTTGCGTCAAGATCCGCAGGGGTCCCCGAGGGGACCTGGGGAGGATAGAGAGGTTTCTCTTCTAGATCCGGATCCGAATCCACCTCTCTTCCGTCGACAGAGTTCCTCCCAACACTCCATCGATCCGCGGATCTTGTTTCATTCAGCAGCGTCTTCGTCGATCCGACCTCCGACGACGCCTCTTCCCCTGGCTCAATCTTCACTTGAGTATCTTCTTGGGACTCACGGTGAAATCCCGAGTCACCAAAAGATCCGGGCACGCGCACCATTGTGGTGTAGCGGGATCAGCAAAATCTGCGAGATTGCCGGATCCAGCTTACCAACTGCGCCCAGACACCGACTAACGGAGGGGTCCCCCGATGATCCGTGTTCTGCTGAACTTTCCTCACCTTGTGTACCCGTCGGTAGGGCGGGATCTGCTCTCTCGGTAACTTCCGAAGAGTTCAAGTGGTGAAGCTTGAGTATCTTGGCGAGACGTGGGGATGGGGTGGAGCAGCAGAGGTAATATCTTTACTCTGCGTCCGTGGGTGGTTCCGTATCCTAAGCGAATATTCGAGCTTATGGATTCGGGGCCTAGATCGTGGATCTGGCCGTAGGGTTGCCTTGCGGGTGTTTTCCCTTGCCTTTGTAGTTTCCTTTGCGTCGTACTTGCCGCCTCCTGTGACGGGATCTTGAGAGTTGAGAGCCTCTAGGGTGTAACCGACCAAGTAGTAAATTCGGTTAACCTGTTGGATCTGCACGTGTATAGGAAAGCTCACTAGGTTGTAGGATCTGGCCAATGTATTATCCAGTTATCACTACCAACACTAGATTCGCAATTCCCAACCTTCTCCTAGCTCGTACGGCCAATGTAGTTCCGGCTCT
>NW_003303452.1:27354-29911 GCF_000142945.1 Phytophthora infestans T30-4 | reverse complement strand
ATTCTGTGTTTCCTTTGAGCGACTTGGGCAGCGAGGTTGCAGCGGGGCTGCCGTAGCTTTAGCGTCAGAGGAAGACGTTCGACTCAAAGAGTCACTAATACTAAGTTCCTTATCCAAAGGACACTTACAGCCCAAGACCAGGGCTCAAAGTTAATACCTAACTTTTATGCTTCAAAACCAGAAGTGTTTTATTTACTATTATTGCGGCCAAGCCACCTAGGGGTAAATGTATCTCTTTACCTATCTAGCATTGTTAAGCCTAATCAAATGCATAACGTGTGGCTTTCAGCCAACGTACTGAGAGTCCTTGTTAACTATCCAACTTATGTACTGAGAGTTTGTTAACTCTCCGGGTACTTCGTACCCCTGTGTGTTCCACACCATCAAACCCCGTTACACTCTCCCCCACTAAGATGAGAACATTCCGTTCTCGAAACTCTCCTCAGCGAGGTCACGTCTTGTTAAGACGGCGGAGGTTACTACACCTCACACCAGCGTTGTACAGCTCTGTGAGCTCACAAACGCCTACGCATCGTTGATGCCCAACTTCTCGTCGTCGGCCCACGGCCCAATGCTCCCAGCGCAGCGCGCATCTTGCTCTCAAGCGGTCTCAGACCTACGCTCGCGCTCCGCGCCTACTCCAAGAGCTGCAAACCGCTTAGAGCAATGCTCTTGACTCATTCGAGTCGTCGACAATAGCTCAGCGGTTGAACACTCGCTTCACAAGCGATAGGTCGGTGGTTCGAACCCACTAGGGCACAGCCCTCTTGTTCCATAAACGATTGTTCACGCTTGGACAAGCTTAAGGGCAACACCCTTTTAGCTCAATGGTTGAGCGTTGGCTTTGAGAGCCACAGGTCGGTGGTTCGAACCCACCAAGGCACCGCCCTGTCGTTCCATGAACGGTTGTCCACGCTTGGACAAGCTTAAGAGCAATCCGCTTTTAGCTCAGTGGTCGAGCGTTGGCTTTGGAAGCCACAGGTCGGGGGTTCGAACCCACCAGGGCACAGCCCTCTCGTTCCATGAACTGTTGTCCTTGAATGGACAAGCTTAAGGGCAACGCCCTTTCAGCTCAGTGGTCGAGCGCTGGCTTTAGAAGCCACAGGTCGGTGGTTCAAATCACCCGGGCGCAGCCCTCTCATACCATGAGTAGTCCGTTCTCGGACTGGCGTACGGGCATCGCCCTTATAGATCAATGGTAGAGCTCTGGCCTGTCAAGCCAAAGGCCAGTGGTTCGATCCCCGTCCGGAACACCACTTTCGCTGTTACAGCGCATCCACATTTGGATCATGCTCATCGAGCAAGTTGTTTCAATTCAACTATGCGTCTATCGAGACGCTTGTGCCTGAAACTTGTTCAGCACAACACGAAGCACCCGCTTCCTTCGGGACCATGTCCCTAACACTACGAGGTCTCTCCACCTCCTGCTCCCGCTGCGAGCACCGCTCATACGTACGAGCTGGCTGCTGCAGCCACTGGTCAGAGCCTGAGCTCAACTACTGACCTGATCGCTCCCCACGCTAGTGGGAGACGCCCAGCGCCTGGTGGCGCTTCGGCACATGATGTGTCCGGTCGTAAGCGTCAACGACGTCAGGGCAATCTTGCCGGAGGATAACCTCAAACTCCCATGAGTTCTGTGAGTGAGGGTAACCCCTCCACTTCACCAAGTACTGGGTACGACCCTGGCGTCTACGCCACGCCACAAGGCGTTCCACGTGAAAGTGAAGCTCACCATGCTCATCGAGCAGAGCAGGAGGAGGCCTTGCCTCAGCTGGGCTCTCGCGGGGAGAGTCAGCACTTGCCGGAACGGCCTCTGCGTCCATACGACGCCGGCGTCCACGACGCGAACGCTCACGTTCACCGCCCATCGGTCGATCTCGAAGAGATGATCCACCTTGTGGATAGGTTAGAGCCACCACTGGTGACTCACAACCAGGTCTCGGACCTTGAGCGTTCAGTCGCTCGGCTGAGCGTTCAGCTTGGCTTGCTCCTGCATCTCGAGCACTTCGCTCCGCGACCTGTGGCTCTGCCACATGCTGTTGATCAGCCATCTGTGGATCCACCACTTGCTGTCGTTCAGCCTCCCGTGGCTCCACCACTTGCTGCCCTGCAGCTGTCCGTGGTCCAGCCACCGTTGGTGCCAACGCCTCCGCGCTCACCTGAGCAGGGTCTTGATATGGCTTAAGCAAGCCAACATAGAAGACCGGATGCGTGCGCATCTTCTTCGGAAGGTTGAGCGTATACGCTAGGCCCTTCCTGGCCACGACCTTAAACGGTCCTATGAACCGAGGTCTTAACTTCGTTTTGAAGACTGCAGACACTGCATGAGTAGGTAGGTTTTTAGCGTTAAATAAAACTTGGTCTCCGACCTCAAACCCCTCAACATTGCTCCTGCCCTTGCATCCGCATGTCCATTTGCGGGCTTGGCTTTCAGCATGAATCCACCACAGTGCGATGATATCAGATCTGCCGACTACTGGCGTCGTTTACATTTCCAAGCAGTTAACTGCATATGATCGCTGAGACCCGGAATTACCCTAGAGCGGCTTTTTTGGGA
>NW_003303452.1:22892-26984 GCF_000142945.1 Phytophthora infestans T30-4 | reverse complement strand
TCGGTCATCATGACCGCCCAGAAGCCGCTTGCTGCATCCAGCGAGCCGTTCCATAGGTAGCGCTCGAGATCTGTTAACCGGTCGTCGACTAGCGGCATTGCATACTCCATGATCGCCGTGATAGCATTTACCATCTTTCCTTGGGAAGGCCAAACACAAAGTCCATACTCATGGACTACCAGCATCCCTTGGGGACAGGCAAACTCGCCAATGACGCTGCCGTGTTCGGCGCGGACTTTGTCCGTTGACACGTCTCACACGTGCGTACATAGGTGCCGACCCACTTATACATCTTGGGCCACCAGTACATCGAGCTCACCGAGCCACAGGTCTTCTCTCGACCTAAGTGCCCGCCCACGGGCGTATCATGAACCTCATAGAGGTATCGATACTTTAGATCCTCATCATAAGGAACGAGTACACGAGGGTTATCCTCAGAGTTGGTGCTGTAGTACAGCAGGCCACCATCGAGCGAGTATCGATGCAGCCTCGCGCGTAAGCGCGCAGACTATTCCTTGTCAGAGTCTTTTAACTCTTCGCTCCCAAGAGCCCGTAGCAGCGCTACGCACATGTCGTCCTGTGCATACGCTCTGCGTATCAAGTCAGGCACTGACGACGTCACTGTCGTGACATGAGCTAATTCGTAGTCCGGCCTGCGCGAGAGCGCATCGCCACTACATTAAGCCGCCCCGGCTTGTACTTCACCTCGAAGTAATACTCGGCAAAGAAGGAAAGCCATCTTGCCATTCTCTGAAAGAGATGAGGCGACTGTGTCGCAGGGCGTAGCGACGCATGATCAGTAAAGATCACAAAAGGCTTAGAGCCTAGCAGGTGTACCCTGAATTTGACTAGAGCATACTTCATTGCAAGTAGCTCTTTGTCATGAGCTGGATAGTTCTTCTCTGCGGCTTTGAGCTGGCGAGACTCAAACGCAATCACGCGTTCACGCCCTTCGGCGTCTGCTTGTAGTAAAGCACAACCGATTGCAAAATCGGAGGCGTCACAGACGACGCTAAATGAACTATCCGGGTCCGGTAGCGCAAGGATCGGAGCCTGGAGGAGGCTCTCCTTCACAGCCTCAAAGGCTCCGTCGTGCTCGACGTTCCAGCACCATGGTGCGTCCTTCTTAAGGAGATTTGATAATGGCCGAGCCATCTCCGCGTAGTTCGCGCTGTACTTGTGCAAGTAATTGGCTAAGCCTAGCCACTTGCGTAAGTCTTTTTGGCTCTTGGGAACCGGCCAGTCCACGATGGTCTTGCCTTTGGCAGGATCTGCCCGTAAGCCACGCTTCCCAATGAAGCACCCGAGGAAAGGTATCTCCTCCGCGCCAAAGACGCACTTGTCCAAGTTGGCATACAACTTATTAGTGCGCATGCACTCGAGCACCGCTCGCAAGTGGTCAATGTGGTTATCCACGTCTGACTTTCCGTGCTCGGCACGACTATGGACGAATATATCGTCAAAGTACGTCTGAGCGTACGCCCGGTGGGGCCTAAACCACTGCGTCACAAGACGATTGAACGTTGCTGGTGCGTTCGACAGCCCCTGGGGCATCACCAGCCACTCCCAGAGCATACCGCTTGGAGTACTCACCGCTGTCAGCGGAATGTCGCTCGCTCTCATGAGCAATTGGTAGTAGCCATCGACCAAGTCGAGCGCGCTGTACAACGTACAGCCTACCATGTTGTTCTGCAGAACATCCTTGCGAGGAATCGGCGTTTGCGCCGGGATAGTGGCCGCATTTAGCTTGTTAAAAGCATTAACAATGCGCTACTTGCCATTCGGCTTTCTGACACATAACGTGGGTGTCGAGTGCGGAGACTTACTCTCGCGCACTATCCCTGCCTCGTGCTTCGCACGGAAAAATGCGTCAATGACGTCACACTGCTCTCTCGGCAAAGGCCATTGCCTTGTTACGCAGTATTTGGTTCCAGGAACCAGGTCAATCTCATGACACACGCCTCGATCCGGAGGCAGGCCCGTCGGTGGGTCTTTCGAGACAACGTCTCCATACTCCTTCACCACCGGGTAGAAGAGATCCGAAGGATCTTTGAGGATCGCCGATCCACTATTTGCGCTCAGCGCCTTCTTTGTGTCCTCTAGGACCGCGTCGTCCACGACGGATGAGGAGTTAAACTCCTCCTCAGGTCCCAGCAAGACCACCTCGGCTACCTCGCCTGCCTTTAAAGCTTCGCCAAACTCGGAAATGGACATCTCGTCCAGCTCTAGCAGAGCATCTGCAGCGGGCAGAGTGTCAAGGCTGATATCGCCCTCTACCTCCCCCTTCTCTCCGTTAACGAGTGTATACAGCTGTTCACAGCAATCCCGTGGAGCATCACCGCTCGACACGTTGGACACATCGTCCGACGTCGAAGACGTCACAGACGCCCTGCGTCTTCTCCTCCTCTCCCTCCGCGACCGAGCCCGGCCTGATGAGGGCGGTGTGGCGACATCTCCGTCACCACCACCGGGTGCAGCAGCACCATCACTCCTCGAAGAGGATACAGTGTCTCGCAAGACACTCGGCTGAAAGCCAAGGGATTCTTGACCTTCACACAGTAAACTAGGTGTCACTTCACCTGCATCTCCTGGGCCACGCCCATGATGCCTCGACTCGCAGTCGACCGCGACCCTCGGGTCACGCAGCGGTAGGTCATTGACAAGATTCGTACCACTCAGTGGATTACGCGCCACTCCGCGCTCGTCCTCACCAGGACCCAGCCGTTGGTCATTGACCTGACCTGCACCGCTCAGCGGATAACGTGCGGCACCACGTACGCCCTCAGGGCAAACAGCAACCTCGTTGCTAACAATTTCGGACATACCAATGTCCAGCACTACGGCCGCCTCGGCCTCGTGCTCGCGCCAAAAGCGCTTCTGCTTCCTAGCAGAGGTGGGTTCATGACTCACCAAAGCTCCACTAGGAGCAGGGTGCGACGCACCCAGCGTTTTCGACTTCCAGTCGATCCATGGCTCATGGCTTTCCAGCCATGCCATGCCAAGGATGAGGTCATACCTCGCATCGAGGTCTAAGACCAAACAGCGCTCCACGCTATCCAAGTTCTCAAACTTCACTCCAAGGTCGACAGAGACCTTCGACACAGCTACCAGTGTCCCCGTCGCGAGACGGACAGAGATCGTATCTCTCGTTGGCACTTCCAGTGCCTCAGCATACAGCTGACTCCCTTCCAGGGTGGAGCGATGGGCGTAGTTGCCCGAGGCTCCCGAGTCAATCAAGACTCTCCATGGCTTTGCAAAGCCCTTCACGTTTGCTTGAACGACTAGCAAGCCCGGCTTGCACACACTCTTTTCGTAAGAGAGCTCAGCTCTCTTCGGGGCTGAGCCTTGTTGCCCTCTACCTCCTCGAGGCACAACAGAACTCAGTTCTTCCCCAGTAGGCCGTCCCGCGCCTACTGGGAATTGCCGTTTCTCGGCGATGACCCGGAGGGTTGGCTCGCCGGAGCCACGCGCTTCTTGCGCAGAGAGCAATATGCCCTCAAGTGCTTGGTGCTATTGCACACAAAGCATCGGCGGATGCCGACACGCTGCTCCGCAGCAAGAAGATCCGCTTCTTCATCTTCAGCATAGCTGAGATCCAGCGCTCCAACCAGGTCGCGCTGACCTGAAGTTGTGCTCGGCATTCAATGCCACATCCACCGCCTCTTCGAAAGAGTTAGGGTGTACACGGAACACTTCCGTTCGAGCTGCGCTCACACGAAGTCCCTCCATGAACACGGCCACGCTGACCAGTTCAGGAAGAGGGTTCGCCGCCATTCCGGCGATAAGAGGTCTCAACTCTTAGACATAGTCCAATAAATCCTTTTTATCCTGGCGGGTAGCAAGGAACTTCGACCGGATACGGTACGCCTGATTGGGCGGCGCGAACACGCGCGAAAGCTGTTGCTTCCGCTGATACCAAGTGGGAAATGCAGCGTCAACAGACGTGCCGCACGTTAGTGCTCATTCGCGAGCGCGACCTCCAAGTCTGGAGATAGCCAGCGCCACGCGCTGATGCTCAGACTGGAGCAGGGCCGATCCCATGGCCATCTCAACCTGCCCGGGTCCAGAGAAGGAGATTCTCTCCATCCTTCC
>NW_003303452.1:21335-22499 GCF_000142945.1 Phytophthora infestans T30-4 | reverse complement strand
GGACATGCTTCAAGAGCGCGTTCTCGTAATGGGAGAACGATTCCAGCCCTGGCGGTGACCGCCTCTGGACCCTTGCGATGCAAGATGAGCCACGCCCTCCGGGCCAAGCAAGGACATAAGCTTAGTAAGCGCGTCCTGCTGCGCCGGGGGCAAATTCGCGAACACAGAGGTGTTCCATCCTCGCAGAGGATATAGTCAACCGACGCAGGAGCGGGATTGACTACAAGTGCTACCAAGTGCTGCGGGGCTGCCGTAGCTTTAGCGTCAGAGGAAGACGTTCGACTCAAAGAGTCACTAATACTAAGTTCCTTATTCAAAGGACACTTACAGCCCAAGACCAGGGTTCAAAGTTAATACCTTAACTTTTATGCTTCAAAACCAGAAGTGTTTTATTTACTATTATTGCGGCCAAGCCGCCTAGGGGTAAATGTTTCTCTTTAACAATCTAGCATTGTTTAACCTAATCAAATGCATAACGTGTGGCTTTCAGCCAACGTACTGAGAGTCCTTGTTAACTCTCCAACTTATGTACTGAGAGTTTGTTAACTCTCCGGGTACTTCGTACCCCTGTGTGTTCCACACCATTAGACCCCGTTACAGAAGGGATGTGATCCATGGCTATGTTTTGGAAAGGGTAAGTCGCTTGGACATTCCCAGGTGACTCCCCTTCGATGGTGGGCCTGCCCTTGCCTGTCTCACAATACACACATTCATCGATATATCGTTGTACGCTCTTGAATAGTCCCCTCCAGTGGAAACATTCCCGGATCCGTTGGTAGGTCCGACCAATACCCTGATGTCCGCCTTCTAAACTAGCGTGATAGTGATGTAGGACGTCCTGTTGTAAGGTTTCCGGCATCACCAGTCTCATCAATCCATCCCGATCCTCGTCGACTCTCTTCGTAGGGGGACAATAGAAGAGCAAGTCATTCAGATCCATTGCGTAATCCGTAGCGATAATACTGTAGGATTTGGTATCCTCCCGACTCAGGTCTCGTACATCCCCCATCAGATACTTCTTTAGTCCCAAGATCCACGCTTCCTCGTTCTGTGCTTTGAGGATCCGCTCAATGCGGACTCCCTTCACAAATGTTTCCTCGAAAATCTGGGGGCTGGATCCAATCCTTCCTCTGGACCTAGTGACAGCCATCACCTGGACTGTTC
>NW_003303452.1:16147-20189 GCF_000142945.1 Phytophthora infestans T30-4 | reverse complement strand
ATGTGGTGGGAATTCAAGATCACACTGGCAGGTTGTTTGGTATACTGGTTCGATATTTGGTTCGGAGATCTCGCTGGTCAAGACGCCATCCTCGGGATGGATTTCATGGTACCAGCCGGGGTAAGGTTGGATCTGGCGGATGGGACACTGTGTTTCCCGGACGAGATGCGGATCTAGCTCAACGAACGGCGACCGTTGTACGGGGCGAAGATGATGATCATAAGGGCAAATAAGACGACCTGGATCGAGCCCGGGGAAACCTGGGAACTGCCATATCGGTTGAAGTGGGTGGAACATGAGAAACTGTAGGTCACTCGGGGTGAGAAGTGGGTACCTACAGTAATCCAAGGACCAGGTCGATCACAATACCTCCAGGTCACGAATGTCAGCGACAAGAGACTATTACTGGACCATTATGAGGAGGTTGGGCGATGGTTGGCGAAGGATGGTATCCCTAGGCGACCTGGATATGTGTCAGTGGGATCCCGTCGCTACAGAGAATGGCAGAATCTGGCGTACGAGGCGACTACCGAGATCGAATCCCTCGCGGAGGTGGAGCTCCCGGCGGAACCAACTGGCCCCTTGGTGGATCGGCCTTCATACCCAACTCCGCGAAAGATCCTACAGAGGGATCGTCGGATTGAGATCCAAGCGATAGAGGTTGGATCCAAGACCGGGGATAATGCCCAGGGCCGGTCCCTAGATAACCCAGAGTCGGTGGATGGGGGATCGCAGAGAACTGAAGCCGGGTCGCCGGATCCTGCTGACCCACAAGTGGATCCGAGTTTTCCATTGGACAAAGTGCCTGGATCCTTGCCGAGAGTGGCAACACTAGCCAAACAGGAACCGTCGTGTGTAAACTCACCAGAAGACCAAGTCGATCCAACAGGTAGCTTCCCCGGTACCAGGATACCCGATCCTACGAAGACAGAAGGAATGACGGGTGAAGGAGAGTCGCGGTGCTTGGATCCAATGGTGGATCCCGACGAAGACTGAAGATGAACAAGTCTGTTACCATGAAGGCGGGGATCTACACGCCGAGGATCTCGGAGAAGGCATGGCGGTGATCCCGGAGGTACCACTGACCACAGAGGAGGTTACGATTGACGACATCCAAGTGGATCCAGGGGCGAACGAACCCGCGGAAGTGGATCGACTACGTCAGAAGATCTGGGAAAGCCGACATCTGCTGATTGGTAAAGGTAATGCATTACCGCCCGCTGCCCGCGGAGTCAAATGTGACATCGATGTCGGCAACGCGAAGCCGATCGCCCAAAGGGTGCGGAAGGTGGCGCCTCAGTTCCGAGAAAAACTATCGGATCTGATTAAGGGCCTGCTGCAAGCCAAGATCATCAGTTTCTCAACGTCCCCGTGGGTATCTTCGGTGATAATCATCATCAAGAAAGAACGGGGTATATATATGTATGTGCATTGATTACCGGCTAGTTAATGGCCTGACCCGATTGATGGTGTACCCAATGCCTCTAATTAATGAGCTATTGGAGGATTTGGATAAAGTACTCTGGTACTGTTCTCTTGACATGGCCAGTGGTTTCTGGGTGGTGACTATGACGGATCGAGCTCGTGCAATATCCGCATTCATCACACCGTTTGGACTGTTCGAATGGAACCGGGTGCCGTTTGGATTGAAGAATGCGCCCCAGATCTACCAACGCCTGATCGATAACGCCCTCTACGGATTCACCCGGATACCGGAACCCGAAAGGGGTGGATCCGGGGAGGATCATACGGAAGTGGATCCATTCGAAGCAGGAGAGCCAGGGGATCCTGGGACCCCATCTGTGTTAGGACGCAGATCTTATATTGACGACATTCTAATCCCGGAGGAATCGTGGGATCAGTTGTGCGAGAGAGTGACATCCCTACTGGAGGCGTGTACTAAGTGGAATCTCTTTATCAGCGTGGTGAAGAGCTATTGCGGGGATGCGCAAGGTGGATTACTTAGGTCATCGAGTCTCCAAGGGGGGGACTGGAGGCGAATCCTAAGGACCTGTCTTCGTTGGCAGGCTTGTCCTTCCCACAGTCGTTACGGGCGATGCAATCCTTCTTGGGCAGTTTGAACTACTACAGTCGGTTCATCGAGGATTACACACTGTTTGCTGCGGTACTCTATAATTTTAGAAAGGTGGATTCTGCTGCGATGACCACTTCAGTTGTCCGAATCAAAATCCAACAAGCTCTGGCCCTGGAGATATCGAATCCACGAAGGGATCCAAGTAGCACGACGCCGGAAGAGGACCTAAAACAGGAGCTGGATACACCCCGGGACCAACGGAAAAAGAGGATCCAATCTGGATAGAGACGACGGATCAGAACTCGGAAAAGGTGGAGCCTCGGTGGATCCGAGCTCAGCGCGCGTTCGTGGAGCTAAGAAGCAGGATCGTGACGACGCCCTACCTCCGCCATTTCGATCCGGAACGTCAACCTACGGTGATAGTGTATGCCAGTGACTGGGCAGTCTCAGCAGCCTTGGTACAAGAACATGAGGGGATCTGTCATCCAGTCACCTTCGTCAGCCGGACGCTAAAGCCGAATGAACTGAATTACGGAGCGGTGGAGAAGGAGATACCCGCGCTCCTGCGCGTGTTGGATCTCAATTACAACCTACTGGAGGGAAGATCCATCCGGATCTTGACTCGACACGCTACGCTAGCTTGGTTGTTCAAGTCGGCCGGTCTACAAGGACGGTTGGGACAATGGGCAGCTTTACTTTCACCTTTGACACTGGAGATTGTGAAATGTTCGAAAGGGGAAGACGAGATCCTGGGAGTGTTGGCCGCGAGCATCACACCCAGAGCCGAGATGGACAAAGCGCTGACTAGGATCGCTCCTAAGAAAGGGCCCAAACGCCGGATTCAGATCCCGATCCCGACGGTACAAGTGGATGAGGATCTGTACGTCCTGAGTTTCGATGGATCCGCTCGCGTACGACGCGGAGGAGGAGCATACAGCGCAATACTGTGGAGACTGCCCGGATGGGAAGCTGTACGGGCCAGATCCACTTATGCGGAGGGCCTCACCGTCAATGAAGCAGAGTATAACGGGCTCCTGCTGGGTTTGGATCTACTAAGGGGACAGGATCCGAAAAGGCTGGTGGTTTGTGGGGATTCAAATTTGGTGATCAGACAGGTGCGAGGTGAGATTGACTGCAAGGCCCCGGCCCTAACGCTGTTACGGCAGAAGGTGATGGTCCACCTGCGTGGTTGGATGGATCACGAGCTGGTACATGTCAAGCGAGATTGGAATGCCAGTGCAGATAGTTTGGCCAGTGCCGCTTTACGGAATCAATGTGGTGTTGAGGTGGAGAAAGAGGCCAAGCGTCAGGATCTCGTCACTCCAGCGGAAGCATAAGAGCGCTTGGAAGAGTGACCGAAGCCGGTCGTGACACAGTCGAACACGGCTGGGATGGAACAGACGCAGCCGGGGGAACACTCGGGCGAAGTGGTAGCCGACAGAGATGGGGCAGGAGCCATGTCAGGGGTTGACGGAGGCTGCCGATGCTTGTGGTGTCGGTGCTTCTTGTGCTTCTTGGATCTCTTTGACCGGTGACCGGTGGGACTCGACGAGGCACGGCGATTGGAACGTTGCTGATTCCCCGAAGCCGACGCAGAGGCAGAAGGCGTCGTCCCGTCACCAGAATCCATCGATGATTGCCGCGAACAGTGGCGATCATTCGGCGGTAAAGACTCATCACTCATCTCATCGTCAGAACCGAAGATGGCCGCATGAAGGCGTCTCGCCTTGGCAGAACGACGAGCATCTTCGGCTGCCGAGTCGGAACCTGAAGGACTATCCGACGAGTTCTCGAAAAAAGAAATGGGGTCCGAGAGCGACCCAGAGGCAAGCTTCGTCGAGCTGGCGGACGGTGCAGAACCGTCGCCAGGCCCTAAGACCTCGTCGTCAGACGCGTCAAGGTCCTCAAGCAGCTGAGCAGTCACAGTACGAGCATTCGCAGCAGATCTCCGGATGGGGCGCCACAGACGGGGACGTCAACACAGCCGAGCTCGCAGAGAGAGACGGT
>NW_003303452.1:12520-15040 GCF_000142945.1 Phytophthora infestans T30-4 | reverse complement strand
TGAATCCAAGCGTGGATCCAACCCGGACCTAGAAATTAGCCCAGATCCAGGTGTACGCTGAAAGGGTGGATCCAGCCCAGATCCAGGTGTACGCTGAAAGGGTGGATCTAGCCCAGATCCAGGTGTACGCTGAAAGGGTGGATCTAGCCCAGATCCAGGTGTACGCTGAAAGGGTGGGTCCAGCCCAGATCCAGGTGTACGCTGAAAGGGTGGATCCAGCCCAGATCCAGGTGTACGCTGAAAGGGTGGATCCAGCCCAGATCCAGGTGTACGCTGAAAGGGTGGATCCAGCCCAGATCCAGGCGTACGCTAAAAGGGTGGATCCAGCCCGGATCCAGGTGTTCGTCGGAAGGCTCTGACAGGATTCCTCATTCAACAAGAGAAGGTTAAAGACATATTCAAGTAACGAAGAGTGGATTAGAATAGCTTATGCAAAAAGGCTAGCTCAACCCAGTTTCCAGTTGCTAGTTACTACTATGAAGCGAATCCACGAAGACTGAAACTGGGAGCGTAGCGTGAAAGAACGAAGGGATCAGGTGGTCTTGGGCTGAAAATTGAAGAACTTGCCCACCAGTCGCTGGATCTGGCGTCCTGGGTGTTGGCTCGGGTCCCCCCGAAACTGGATGCGCCAAGGGCTCGGCTTCATCAATCTCTTGCAGGGCCTCCAGCAGGTTCGCGGGTTCTGGGCGGTGGAGGTTGGGATTCTCCAAGTTGGCTTGACGGGATACAGATCCCGGAAACCAAGTTACCTTATCCCCGCGTCGGGGAAGGTGCAAGAAGGATGGATCCAATAAAACATCCACGTCGCACCAACCGTCCTGGATCGCCAACACGAGGATCACGAGAACTTTCTTCCAAGTCCGACCGGCATGGCTACGTCTGTTGCCACGCTGCTTGTTGAAGCTGAACAACCAGGTCGAACCCCGCAGTTGGGTGCGAGAGATAGGGAACCGGTGAGTGCCTTCCCATATGGCAACCCGGTGCTTGGAGACGAAATCCCGGAAGGCACGATCGAACAACCCAAGACGCCCGCGCACGTCACTTCGGAAGCTAACCGGATCCACCCGCGTGGTTGCCAGCGTATCCCATGGGGAGCATCTTGCAATTCTTCCACGTGAGGTCTGGTGACAAGCGAATCCACATATCCGGCCGTCGGGATGACATCCTCTTCCCGAGGGAATATCCACTCAGCTCGGAATGGCAGTTCCGGAAACAGAACAGTGATCTTCATTGTGACAATGGCGACCCGGTTCAGTTTCTTAGCGGACCAAGGCTCAATGTCTCTGGTAGCGAAGGCCACAGGGGCACGCCGACCAGGAATGAATGCAGCATCCGGACCAAACGGGGCCACGGGGAGCATTCCTGGCAACGAAGAGTTAGGACGAGTAGGGATCAAGAAAGATCCAGGGGATCCGCCACCATGAGGTGATCCCCCCTCCACCATCGCTTCCCGACCCACCATCACTGTCGACCTGGATCGCAGATCCCGCAGTGCCGGCCCCGGATCCAGCCGTGTCAGTGACTTGCGGAGGCGGTGTTGAGAGAGACCTCCGCCGGGCTTCGGACCTGGACTGGGACAAGGCGCGTCGCGTGTCTTCCTCCAAGGCATCATCAGCGACTCGAGCCTCCTCCGAATCCTCCGGACCTTCATCGTCATCGTCATCTTCATCGTCATCGTCGTCGTCATCGTCATCGTCGTCCGGGGTGAAGGAATAAGGGCCGGAGGACAGCGTACGCTTCGACGAAGATCGGATAGGAGGCCCCGAGCCGTCATAGCAGTCCGATTCCTTATCCTCGTCATCCTCCGAGCTGCCAAGTCCACAACCAGTGGGGATGACACGTTTGGCTTTCCCTTTCCCGGATCCAGTTCTGACCGGCGGAGGGCCGGTAGAAGCTGGCTGGGGAACGGTAGGCACCGTCACCGAAGAGCCAGTAGTGGATCCCGACTATGACGAGCCGGACTGGGCCGTGGATACGACTAACCCCGTCGTAGAAGGGGTAGCCGCCGCAGATCCGGCCGAAGCCACTGCCTGGGACGACGGCGCGATGGTGGATCCAGTCTTGGACGTAGATCCCGTCTTAGGCGTAACTGCGGATCCGGTCTTAGACGCCTTGGATCCAGTCTTGGACGCCTTGGATCCAGCTTTGGCAGACGATCCGGACTTGGATGCCGTGGATCCCGGCTGAGATACAGCAGCGGACCCGGACTTGGGGCTGGATCCAGATTTTGACGCGACAGCAGTGGATCCAGCCTTGGATCCCACATCCGTCCTGGGCGTAGCTACGGATCCGGCTTTAGATGTGGCGATGGATCCAGACTTGGATTCGGCACCAGACTTCGAAGGGGAGGCGGAAGGCTTGGACGTGGATGTGGATCCCGCCTGGGAGACTGTCGTGGATGCCGAACTGGTCTTGGGCTTGGCCTTGGGAGAAGCTCGGGCATGCTTGTGAGGACGAGGGGATCCAGTGCTAGGAGCAGGGGATGCGCTACGCGGTCGTTTCGCAGCCGACGGATCCGCT
>NW_003303452.1:9392-12420 GCF_000142945.1 Phytophthora infestans T30-4 | reverse complement strand
AGGTCGGTCCGGGTAGGACAAAGTCTCGCTACTTGACAGCGAAAGAAAGCCCCGCATACTCAGCGGGCCGGTACGTCGGATAGCCCGGGTGCCGTTTGATTTGACTACTAGCTAGCTAACTACTGTCTTCTTTCTCTTCGTCAGCGCGCTTACGCTTGCGAAAGCGTATGCGCTTCTTCAGGTGTGCTGGAATCGCAGTTCCGTTTCGCTAGACCTGGTGCCAAATCTGGCTGCACGTGAGCGTGTTGCCGCTATCCTCTCTCCGAACGCGATTACATAGAGGTACGTAGCCGTCGTGTGATTGAGTGCACTGGGGGCAGAAGTAGCTGCTTCCAAAGCTTTTCGTTTGGGGCGTCGCCATTGCCGAGCATACCTTGCAAAGGTGCTGACGACGTTTGTTCTTGCCATTTCCATCCTACATGTCGGTCGTATTCTGCCGGGCGTGTGGCTGCGTTCGCATTGGCTCCGTAATCAAGTCCTCTGCGTTGGTGTTTGCACGCAATGTGGCTTCTGTTGCTGCTAAAGCTCTGTTTGCAGTCTTCGCATGTATTCTGCGTGCGTCGGTACGCGTTCTCCCCTTTTCTTCTAGATGAGTTTGTGCAGGATGAACCCATTGACAATCGTCATGTCAACAAACCCCAAGAATAACTGGCGGGAATATTTTTTGAAAGCCACATATCGCTGTATCGAATAGGAGACCAATCACGTGGATAATTTCGTAAGCCTGGATAGGTTTTACCCGCCGTAGCTTCTCTTCAATCTCTTGGACAGAGTCGACCTTCTTTTGGCGATCCTTTGCTTGTGCTTGAAGCTGCTATTCTCTCGTTGCCGACGTGCGACAAGCGGAATGCAAGCCTCGCGATACAAATTCGTCTCATTCTAATTACAAACCAGAGCTTCTTGGGAAGAAAGTAGAAAAACATTTCTAATGAGGACTCTGCAAATGCTGCTGCAGATCTAGTTGGCCCCCCGTTTCCGTCGTACAGCTGCGCGGCTTCAAGAGTCAAATCACCGGTTTTCAATATAATACAGAGTTAGAAAAGAATCAAAGCGTTATTCTGTAGACGACCGACTTACCAGAATGTAGCTCGTCATAAATGTTTCACCCAGAAGCTCCCAAGCGCCGCATGTCTTCGTCGGCTTGCCCAAATAGCTCACTGTCCTCCTCACAGTTGCTGTCAGACTCTACTTCGCTTTCGTATTCCTCTCGTGGCGACACGGGCACATCCAGCTCATCATCGAAGACACAACCAATACTGTCGTTGTCGTCTTCAGCTTCATCGCACAGATTCACATCGTCTACCACAACTGACCCGAACAGCTTCTCCCCACGTAGCGCATCCATGAAGTTCTCTCCATCAAACTCATCAATCCCGTTGAAATCGTCGCTTTCACTCCTCGACTCGTCGGCACGCTCATGACCCGAGCGTGCATCGTATTCCGGATCCTCCATACTAGTAGTGGTGCTCCCACCTTCTTGTTCTGTATCTTGCTGAATTGCTTGACCTGCTAGAGTCGACGGTGGGGAAGCTGAAGTACGCGGAGGGAAACTCGAAGGAGGAGTTGGAGGAGTAGGCGTCACCTCCAAAGTTGGTGCCGCTTGTTCTTCCGCTGGCAGCACTTCTTCAACCGGCGCACGACGGTGGGCCAGCTCATACACCGCATTATTTCCCACGGGGATCCTTGCTGGGAGTGATGGCAAAGGTAAGAGCTTCAGCAACCCCTGACGACATCCAAATATCATGAGTTCTTGCTCGCCTGCACGTACCTGTCAGTATCTATACCGAGCTGTCTGCAGAACGTACCAATGAAGTATTCAACCCCGCGCTTCTCTGCATCCAAGCGGTCAGTCACACTGGGCATCACGTACGTAAAGTCCGCACTCAGTCCCTTAGACTTCCTCGCTTTCCATCCTGCCCCGGATAGCTCGCGCCATAGCTGCTTGAACGGTTTCTCGTTGGAAGCATTCATTCTCGAATAAATCTGAAACCTGTGGCTACCAACAACTGCAGAAAATAGCAAGAAACTGAATTTTATAAACCTCCAGTCATCTTATACTGTCTTTTCAATCCAAATCGAATTATCCCCGGTTATCTTCCCTTCGAAGATCCTTCAAGATCGAACTACCCATCTCTACCCTTTACAAACACAAGTATGCGAGGAACTACGACGATTACAAGTTTGCTGGAAATTATGTCATGTCATAATTCTTTCCTGTAGAATACAGAATAGCGCTGTAAAGGGGTTAACCTGTCGGATCTGCACGTGTAAAGGCAAAGTTCACCAGGTTGTAGGATCTGACCATTGTATTATCCAGTTATCACTACCAACACTAGTTTGCAATTCCCAACCTTCTCCGAGCTCGTACGGCCAATGTAGTTCCGATTCTTGAGGGCAGGAAGGCACTTGCGTGTTACTGTGCAAATAGAAGTCTGTATTGATTCTTAAGCCTCTACCTGCCTGGATTTCTACTTTCTATGTCTTTTACCTATTAAATCCCTTACTAGGCTCGGCTACATGTCCTTTCTCTCCTTGATCCATCATCCCAGCTGTATTATCATCAGATCCACCGGATTCATGGCGTAATCATTATAGTCACCCCTATTATGGGTACACTCATCCGGACCCAGGTCACTTTGATCTACCTCACTGTAAGTGTACACTCGTTTTGGATCTGAGCTCTCCAATCATCCAACATCATCTTGCGACCGTCTGTGATCTCCATTGTCCCACGAAAGTTCGAGATCCACTGCATCCATCATCCCTGTATCCCGGATCCAGGTCCCTCTATGCGGGATCCTCCCCTCCTTGGATCCGAACTCAGAAGTATGGGATCCGGGACACCTCGCGGTGGATCTTGACTTCGCATTAGTCGTGGCTACTAAATCCACCTTCAGATGTCACCTACCACCATTCCTTCATAGGATCCACACTCGATCCACCGCTACATAGTATATCCCATATCCACCTAAGTGAACCCAGGTAAGGGTGGATACCGAGATATTCCATGGTGGATCTTGCCTTCCCG
>NW_003303452.1:0-5687 GCF_000142945.1 Phytophthora infestans T30-4 | reverse complement strand
ATCTTAACTGAAGAGGAAGACATCGGATACACTTCCTGTGTGGGTAACATAGTGCCACACGCGGTCGCCCACACCTTAACTGACGCGGAAGGCGTCGAACACGCTTCCTGTGTGGGTATCATACGAGGCCACGAGTGCCTCGGATGTTGAAGCGCCGACATCCCCAGACGAGGGCAGCAAAGATCCACGCCACGGTTGCCGTCGTCAACGACGCCTCCGCCGTCTCAAGTCGGATCCGAACTTCGTTCCGACCGACGTCGCTTCAAGCGACTTGGAGTCCAGGGCCCGGGCTCCTCCGACAAGGCCGGTGGAAGAGTGTTATCACATCTTCGATGGCAAGACCGATTTACCCGTCAATGCATCTGGTGTCATCTTGGAACCGTTGCCAGAGGTTGCAGAGATAATGAACCTCGAGGAAATGACGGTCGAGTCTTTCCTGGTCAACCTCAAGGCTGGAAAGGTTGCCGAGATGGTGCTCATGAGACCTGAGACCACTCGGGAGGAGCTGAACTCCTCCTCTGTCTTGGACGAGAACGTCCTGGAAGACCTCAACAAGCAGCGTCAGACGCGCTTGGGTTCTAAGATCCTTAAGAACCCCGAGGATTCGGTGTATCCTTTGGTGACGGAGTATGCGGACGTGGTGAACAAACACCCACCGAGCCAGCTCCCACCGGATGGAGGTGTACGGCATGAGATTGATATCGTGCTTGGCACAAAATATTGTGTCACGAGGCAATGGCCTCTCCCGCGCGAACAGTGCAAGGTCATTGATGCCTTCTTCGCCGCGAAAGCAAATGCAGGGTGGTGCGGAGTCGAAATCCCCGCATTCGACGCCGACTTTTTGCGTTCGGAAGCCGAACGGAAAGTGGCGTCTAGTTCATGCTTATAACAAGCTGAACAACGCGACGGTGTCGGCCCAAACACCAATCCCACAAAAGGATGTGTTGTTCAACAACATGGCCGGGAGCGTTCTGTACAGTGCGCTGGATTTGGTAGACGGATCCTACCAGATCCTGATGTGAGAAAGTGACATCCCGCTCACCGCGGTAAGCACTCCAAGCGGCATGCTTTGGGAGTGGCTCGTCATGCCGCAGGGCTTGTCTAACGCCCCGGCGACGTTCAATCGCCTGGTGACGCAATTGTTCCGCCCTTTGCGTACCTTCGTACAGACGTACTTCGACGACATCTTCGTCCATAGCCGTGCCGAGGGAGGCAAGACGGCTATGAAGGAGCACCTGGGGCACCTCCGTCGAGTGTTGGACGTGATGCTAGCGAACAAGCTCTACGCCAATATCGACAAGTGCGTCTTCGCGTCACCAGAGATTAAGGTTCTCGGTTGCTTCGTAAGCAACGTGGCATTTGGGCTGACCCAGAAAAGGTCAAGGCCATAGCAGCATGGCCAGCGCCCCGATCCCAGAAGGATTTTCGAAAGTGGTTGGGTTTGGTCAACTACCTTCACAAGTCCAGCGCAGGGTACGCGGGCTTCGCTCAGCTCTTATCGGGCCTCCTTCAGAAGGACGTCGACTGGCACTGGGAGCAAGAGCACCAGGATGCCTTTGACAGCATCAAGGCCAGTCTTTAAGAGGCCCCTGTTCTGGCCCTGCCGGACGAGACGAAGTCGTTTAGCGTCGTCTGCGATGCGTCCGATTACGCCATCAGATGTGCATTGCTACAAGCCGACACGGCTGGACACGAACGAGTCATCTCGCTCCAGTCCAGGCAGCTCAAAGCCGCCGAGCGGAACTACCCTGTCCACGACAAGGAGCGCCTGGCAATGAAATATGCCTTTGTGAAGTTTCGTGTTCACCTTCTGGGCTCCCGGCCCTTCGTGATCTACACAGACCAAGCGTCCTTGAGGACGGCGACTAACTCGCCTCGCCTCTCCCAAAGAATGGTGAGGTGGCTGTCCTTCTTCGCGAAATACAACTTCCGCGTCGAATACAAGCCGGGTAAGCTCAACGTGCTTGCGGACGCCCTCTCTCGGCGTCCTGACTATGAGTTGGTCCACATCACGCGGGTGACACGGGATCTATATGATCGGATACGCATGATGTATCGGGACCAAAAGCTGTCGCGCCTATCGTCAAGTTCCTCACAGCAGGAACGAGCGCGAAGTCCGACTGGCTCTCGTCGCGACAGCGCTCACGGCTCCACCGATATGAGTTTAAAGAGGGTCTCCTCTATTACCGGGTAGAGCCCAATGATCCTCCACGGGTGGTCGTACCCAATGACGAGAATCTGAAGTTCGATATCCTCGCGGAGACGCACGACGCGCCCTCCAGCGGCCACTTGGGCCGCGAGAAGACCTTTCTGTCGGTCTCTCAGGCCTTCTGGCGGACCCACATGTACAAGTGGGTCGCCCGATATGTGAAGACATGTGAAACATGTCAGCGGGTCAATTCCCCAGGGCACTCTTCGGCTCCACTACAGAGCCGACCCGTACCGGCTGACTGTGGAAGTCGATGAGTCTGACTTCATCTTTGGACTTCCCGCCGACGGACACGGCAACACCGGAATTTTGGTGTTCGTGTGTCGGCTGAGCAAGATGGTACATCTTGCTCCGGTTCCCGTCACTGTTACGGGCGAACAAACCGCAAGGTTGTTCGTCGATGGCGTGTTCCGCTATCACGGTCTCCCGGAGACGATTGTCTCGGACCGAGACCCGCGGCTCACGGCTTCGTTTTGGAAAACGCTGTTTCCTTTACTGGGAACTCGTCTGCAGATGTCCACTGCGGATCATCCACAGACAGACGGCCAGACAGAGCACGTCAATCGAGGGCTCGAGGACACTCTGCGCAGTTTGTGCGCGGCAGCACCACGTACGTGGTCGACGCAGCTTCCAGTTGATGCATTTGCGCTCAACAACGCGGTGCACGCGTCCACATGGTTCACGCCGTTCTACTTGAACGGCTTCCGCCACCCCAGAGTGCCTCTCACTCTTCGAGGAAACACTGACCCCTCTATTCTAAGTGGGGGAGAGGCTCGGAAAGCCCTACCCTCCCAGGTCTCGGATGTGAGGCCAGTTTCGCTGTGGAAACAAGTGGAATCCTTTATGGATACCAAGCTGAGCGTTGTCAACCGGGTCCGCGATGCCATGGCAGCGGCCCAGGATAAACAAAAGGAGTACTCCGACAAACATGGAAGAGGAAACTTAAGTGTATTTAAAGTGGGGGACTTAGTGTTACTAGACACGAGGACCTTACCTCTTAATACTGTCAGTTCTGTCGGCAACAGCAAGCTGAAGCACCGCTTCATCGGACCATTTGCAGTCCTGGCCAGACATGGTGCGTCGTACACCATCGACCTGCCTTAGTCAATGACGACGCACCCGACGTTCTATGCTGGACGGCTTAGGCCGGAACTTTGATCCGCAGGGGGTTGCTGACTCGCAGACCCACCTTGGCCCAGCTCCCCAAAGCGAGGGCGGGCCACAGACATCGACGAGGGCGTCAGAGCAGGCGCCCAAGCCGCGGTCTGGCCGGCAAAGCTGCGGTCAAGACCGTACGCAGGAGGGGCTCCGTACGAACGGACCCCGGAGCCATACTCCGAGTACGCTGAGTACGCCGGGTACGCCTCATACGCGTACGTCTGGGAGTGCGTCAAAGGCGGCTCCGGACGTGGCAACAGAGCCTCGATCCGTCGGAACATGCGGAAGGCCTCGTCCAAATCGGACGAAGAGGCCCGGCGATCCACCCGCAGATGCAGGCTCGCGACCTCACGCTCCAACAGGTCTAGGCGGCCCGCAAGACGAGCGAGCTCGCCCTGATTCTCGGCCTGGGCGGCAGCATCACCGCCAGTCCCCAGGCTAAGTGCAATCTCAAGCACGAGAACACTTTGACGGAGACGATCAACCTCAGGGCCCCATGCCGGACCCGCAGGAGAAGCACTCGGACGAAAGTGGCGTTCAGGAGGCACCGAGTACTCGTACTCGTACGAGGGCACCTCCGCACCTGTTTGACCGGAATGGAAAAGTCCACTTCCACATGGAGCGGATCCTCCAGGAGCAAAGGCATCGCGGTAAGCGACAGCTCCTCGTGAGGTGGAGGGGTTATGCCCACTCCGAGAACTCGTGGGAGCCGATTGAACGGCTCCCGATCGACCGCCCGAAGGCTGTCGCAATCTGGCAACAGAAACGGCGGCAGCTTCATAAGTAGTCCGGGACTTATTGCCCGAACGTCGTACGGACGTAGGAGACACTCCGTACCCGCGCTCATCATGAGCGCTGGAAGCCGCACGCTTCAGGATGGCCCTTGGCAGCATGCGCTTGCTGACCAAGTGGGCAAACCGAACACGAAGATCACGCTGGTCCAGGATGCGGGACAGCAGCTGATCTTCATGGAGTTCCCGAAACTCCGTGGGTGAGTACTTGAGAGACTTCACCCATGCCCAGAATATGTCCTCACAAGAGCTTCAGGTGGGACAGTTCTCGGGCATAACCCAGGGGTATCCCCAAAGAGGATAGAGACCGCCTCGGCTCTCGGGCTTCTTACATCAAGTCGTAAAGTCCATAAGGGGATGCGGTGTGGCGCGAGAAGCACACACCGAGCAGCCTCCAAGCTGTCAGCGAACAGCTGTTCCTTCTGAACAAGGGCTCGTTCGTAAATGCCCCTAGAAGTGTGGCCGCCCACAAGGCCACGAGGAGCGACAAGAAGATCTAGGAAGAGGTCAGCCCCAGAGCTCTCCTCGGGAGGCCAATACCCTTGAGTTGATGGCAGCTTCCTGGCTGACGGGTGCCACCACCAAACCCCCACGCACACGTTGGGCAGCTTGGAAGTCCTCCTGCTGCTGGTCGAGGTCATTCGTGACCTCCCGGGGCATAGAGATAGCACCCTCCTCCTCCTCTTCCCCTCCTTCTCCTCCTCTTCATCCGAGAAGTCGAAGAGGCCCCGATGGGAGTGCCGAGTCTTCTTCTTCTCCTCGCGGAATGGGGACTTACAGGCCATACGCTTCTTTGAGGGCTTGACGCCTTGGGCTTTAGAGACCTTAGCACGCGCCAGACCCTCGGCAAGCGAGAGGTGTTTGCGAGGATTCTCTTCCTCATCGCCACCAGCTTTGGGAGTTCACTTAGCCTTGACGGCCGGACTCTCAGAGCGCACAGACGTCCTGGGACTGTGATCATCTTGGTCACTAGCGAGTGACTGCACGCTGTCATCCTTGTGCTCGCTGGGCACTGGGCTGTGCCCTTCCGCAGATCGCGCAGGAGCATCGTGCGTGCTCTTGGACTCGGCTTCGTCCTCACTGCCAGAGTCAAAGTCACGTTCTACGAACCGAGGGTTCGGACGATTGTCTGGAGAGCCCGAGGGCGACGGGCTGCGGCGCTTGCTTGTTCGTTTCCCACAGCCTTGTCGCCCGATGAGCCGATTGCCTTGGAGGCCACCTGAGTAGCCTCCTTAAGTGCTGAGCCTTTGCCGTGAGGCTTAGTGCTCTTGGCTTCCGGCAGCAGCCTTGGAGCGTGTCTTCGCACCGCTCTTAGCAGTGTCACGAGGCATGGTTAACGGTCGAAGTGGAAGACCTAGAAGAAGAGCGCATAGACTGCTGCTCGAGGCTCTAACTGTGAAGTGAGCCTCCGCCGCGTTCGCGCGGCCAAGTCGATGGTTTTCGGCTTTGAGAATGAAAGTTTGTGACGAACACCTCTTCATTCTGATTGGTCGGTAAACCGAACCTAAGTGGGGGAGAATGTAACGGAT
>NW_003303451.1:53264-73169 GCF_000142945.1 Phytophthora infestans T30-4 | reverse complement strand
GTCTAGCCACGACAACCGTGTCTGGTGGAACTGCCGGGTGAATTTGAATCAACCTAGTTTTTTTGGAGTGGATGAGTACTTGCTGGGCGACTCGGCGTATCAAAGCTCGAATATGATGGTCCCGGCGTACAAGACGTCTAGTGGTGGGCAGCTTGATATAAAAGAGAAGTATTTTAACAAGCGCCTTGCCCGTATTCGCATACGTGCTGAACTGTATCGGAATGCTAAAGGGTCGATTCCCATTACTCAAACGACTTCGATCATCACTTCGAAACACAAAGGAATTGGCTGCTACTATTCGACTTATACGGGCGGAATGATATTGCCCAACTTAGCAATTCATAACCCAATTCCAGAAGAATGGATCAGCACCGAAACGAACTGCAACACCGACGAAAATGAATTACCTGCTAAGGAACAGAGCGGTAGTGATCGCAGAGATTATATTCGAGACTACATTTTTGACCTAAACTTTTGATAGGCTAAGCAGAACGAGGTGTCGTTTGCGTGTGAGTTGATCTCATCATCTGGAATGCTGTTATCAGCTAGCCTTTTACGAGCCAGTAGTAGCTGCACAATTGAATCTCGCTTCGCAGCTTCTAGTTGAACTTGCTGAATTGCAAGAGCTATGCTGGCTTGTTCGGCTTCGCGCTTGTTTCTCTCCTCCTTCAGATCAGCTTCACGCCTCTTAAGGCGGAGCTCCTCCTTCTTCGCATCCTCCAGCGCTTGTCTCTTTTCCATGCGCTGACGAAGTGCATCTGAGTGCTATTCCAGTAATGCCTCGACAGCATCGAGCTTTTGGCGTTTACTTTGGGCGTTCCGAGTACCCTCGGCGAGTGCAAGCGGCCGTTTCTCACCTTTTTGAACGATTCTCGGAGAGTCTATCCCCCCCTACTACATCTAGCATGTCCGATGTCACACTGGGGCGGACAGAGGGTCTGTCAGTCATGACATCTTGGAGGCGGTAGAAATAGGGACAACACTTCAATATTTCACCCCGTAGCGTAGCTTGGTCGGCAATACCCGCTCCTGTCTGAGCCAGGAAATACTGGGCCGCACGGTATTTCTCTTCCAGCTTACTCACTTTATCGCGAACTTGTCCCGGCGTCCTGTGGGAGATGTTGGCGGTCTCAAGTGCCACCATGATCTCTTTCACTAAGGACTCATTAGTGTTGCCACCGGTCCTATCTGCGCCGCGCCAGCGATTGTAGTTTGTCCCAATAGTCATCCAGTTCAGCAAGACGTCTAGAGAGGACTTTCCTCCGTCTATGCCGTCCTTGTCCCAGTACACGTTGGACTTCTTTCCGCTGTTCTTCGCAGTCGCCATGGTGGCTCGACGTGGAGCAGATTCTGTTTGGTGATGTATGCCACACTGTCTGCATTTCAGAACCTCCTCTGAAAGGAAAAAGCTCCCCCAAGATTGTCTGAATTGCAGACGAATATAAACCAATCAATAAAAAGATATGTCGATTTTTTCTTCTGAATTCGACGTCTGTCTGTAACTCACACTATTGCAGCTGAAGTGTAGGTTCCGAGAGAGATGCATAAATCGACCGAAGCAACCTCGGGCTCCTTCTTCAGTCGTTCGCCATTGATTCGTCAGCCTATCTTTCTTGGGACAATAGATCGCCCAATCAGAAGACCGATAAAATACACAACTCTCTTGCTGTGATGTCTTGTGGCTTAAACAGGGAAAAAGAGCCGGGGCTGAACCCCGGGCTTGGTACAGTATTCTACTAAGGGAAACGACCAATTTGGGACCGGTTTGCACGAAGTGTCTTTAGGGCGGAGCTGTGAGAACACTGGTGAAGAAGAGTACAAAATATGACAGGCCCTGGAAGCCCGCGTTTTGCGCTTTCTAGAAAGGCTGAAACCTCACCCCGATTGGGTTATGTCATATTCGAGGCCGCGATTCAAACCGACGGCTCGAAATGCGACCTAGATCAGTTAGAGGCCGGAATTTTGACTTGCATTATGTATGCTTTGTAGCTCGCCATCGAAAGGGCTAGGATAATCATTATATGACATATTTGGGCTTGCGAAGCATATTGGATAGGTTATTTATTCTCAAGGCTATAGCCACTTTTATAAAAACGCCACAAACGGGAAAGCTCTCCACGGCGCACACGACACGGCACGGATCGTCGGCCTCCCTGGGCCCGCGAATACGCCTTCGCCTCCCCACGCGCGTCACACACCTGCCCAAGGGATGTGGCTCGAACCCCCTGTATTCCGCTGCTCCAAGGCCCCCTCCTGTGATGTGCTAGTACCCGAAAGGGCGGGGGTCATGCTGTCAAATTCAAAAGCGCAAGAAAGCGCACGAGAATCGACGGTAGCGGGGCAGTTAATGTCGCTCTCGTTTTGGTAAGTGATGTAATTCTTCGGTTGCAAACACGTCAGCTAACCATCCACTTTATTTGCTATGCAGCCCACACGCCTACACTAGTACGGACTCGATGATCTCAGTAGCACAGTCAGGCGTCGATGGGGCTGGATTTGGCTGTCGGCGCTTCTTCGTAGAATGAGCGGCACTGGAAGCTTGAACTTGCTGCAGCACCTCGTGAGAATGAAGGCGCCCACCAACAGAGACCCGCTTCCGCTTCTTGTCGTCGTTCTTGCGCGGTGCAGCCGGTAGTTTTAGAATCTCACCCTCAACGACAGCTCGCATTTGTAGTCATGTGGCAAGCTGCACGTGCCGCGGAGCGCCATTGCGGGAAAAGTTTTCCAGGCGTGCGCCCATCTTGACTAGCGAAAGTGGATACAATCCGCAGGCCTTAAAACCCCTCGAGACGTTGCGACCCACCTTCGCTTCTTTCCACGCGAGGCAAGACACCTGGATAGCATCATCTTTGCTGATATTGAAGTAGCCATTGTCGTCTTCTTCTACCAGTTCGCTGATGAGTTTGTGAATCTTGCTCTTAAGTGTTGCGAATACAGCTACATCGAGGGGCTGGAGAAGGTGGGTTGCATCTGGAGGGAGAAAAACCAGCATCACATTCAAATCTGCAGCAGTGTCGACCACTGAAGCTGAGTGGTGAGATCCACACCTGTCCAGAATTAGCAACAGCGGGCGTGGCGTAGAGCTAGGCACTGAGTGTGCGAAAAACTTCATCCATTCTTCAAAGAGCCCGGTGTTCATAAATTCCGAAGGAGACGTCGAGACAGCCGACCCAGGGAGGCCGCTGTTTTCCAGCAGCCGGGAGGAAACCGTTTTTCCAGGCAGAATAAAAGCTGGTGGCACCACAAACCCACCAGCATTTCCACATGCAACGATAGTAAGATGGAAGTTAGCAGTAGGCTCAGTATTCCACACATTACTTGAACCACGCACCGCAACCACTATTTTGCTCTTGAGCTGCTTTTGAAACGCGGTTTCATCCATATTGAGCACTCGAGAGCTGTCCAATTTCAGTTCTACCATTAGTTTAGCTAGCGTGCTGAAAAGGGTAGTGAGATCTGCAGGGATAACGCAGTTCCGCTTTAAAGAAAGCGATTGGGCTGTTCGTCCTGTAAGCGCAGGAAAGCGAGCCTTGAAGCGCTTGTACCAACCCTCCCCAACATCTTGGCCACAACCCAGCAACGCTATCTCTTGTGCCTTGAATATAATGTCAGAGCGGCCAACCGGACGGCCAACAAGCTGCCGCCCAACAATCCAATCGTAGAGATGCTGCTCCACTTCATGAGGAAAGAACGTTTTTGGTCAATTTCGAGCAGCGGCCAGGGAGCTCCCCTCCTTGAATGTCTTTATCCACTTCCTGATTGTTCGCTCATGTGCTGCTGAAGACTCAGAGACCGCAACAATCGTCTCGCCTGCTTGTACTTCAGCGATTATAGCTTGCTTTTCTGTTGCAGTGTAGATTTTGACCATCGCGCGCGTTTTGGAAGTGAGCTTTGTTCAAAATTGCCTTCCCGCGGTAACCAACCATGTTCCCGCCAAGTTTGGGCTCATCAAATTGTGTAGGTTTCGTACTTTAGCTGATTTCTACGAATTAGAGACAGAGACACAAAACTGCAACTACGCATTGGTCGAAATCACACCGGCCCCAAACTGATCAACCGGCCCCAAATTGGTGGATAAAGGAGGCACGATTCCATTTATGTACGTACCACAAACGACTTGAATAGAAGTCCCTCTCTTTTTCGCAGGCTCCCAGCCACCGATCAGTCGTAAAGAGCTTTTGCTAGACCTCTTCGTGTACGTATCCCTCTTCACCAGGTGAAAGCCACCTTAGCTCTTCGCTGCTAACCCCCCTCTCCTATCAGCTCCTACACACACGTAAGACTCTAGCATGTCGCACTTCTTCCACAAGCCGGAAAATGCTCTGAAGCGCGCGCGTGAGTTGTTGGCCATCCCCAACGTGGACGCCGGGGTGCTCAAGCGTACCAAGCACTCGGCGCTCGAGATCCTGCACGATGCGCTCATCGCCAAAAAGAACCGCACGTGGCAGCCCACTCACGAGGAGCTCATGATCCTGTACCTGGACATTTGTCTAGAGCTGCAGATGGGCCGCGTAGCCAAGGACGGTCTTCACCAGTACCGCAACCTGTGCATCCAGCACAACCCGGCGTCGCTCGAGACCATCATTAAACACTTCGTCACGCAGGCTGAGCGCAAGCTTGCGGCAGCCAAGAAGGAGAGCAACGAGCTCAATCTTCTGGCCGCTGCCAAGGTGGATCTGGACGCTGCGCAGACGCCTGAGGACGTGATGCTGTCCACCACCACTTTTGAGGGATCCAACGACCGCACTGACCGCGAAGTGGTTGTTCCATGGCTTCGATTTATGTGGGAGACGTACCGCACGGTTCTGGACATCCTCAAGAGCAACTCGAAGCTTGAGCCGCTGTACAAGACCACCGCTATGCAAGCGTTCGACTTTTGCGTTGAATACCAGCGCAAGATTGAGTTCCGTCGCGTTTGTGAGATCATGCGCAACCACCTGAGCGCTTTGCAGAAGCACGTGGCGGCGCCCACGAGCCAATCGACCCGCCAGATGCGCAGCTGGGAAGGATTCACTCTCGATAGCGTCGAGCGTCTGCTGGAAGTGCGTTATCGTCAGCTCCAGGTCGCTACCGACCTCGAGCTCTTCTCGGAGGCCTTCCGTACGATCGATGACATCAACAACATTATGAACTTGGTGGAGCAGACCCCGCGCGTGGACCTTCTCGTCACGTACTACGAGAAGCTGGCGCAGATTTTCCAGGTGTCCAAGAATCACCTCTTCCATGCCTACGCGCTGTACAAGTGGTACTCGCTGCGTGTGGCTGGTCTGCAGGGCCTCGCTGGCTCCCAGGCTCTACAAGAGCTGCCTGTGCTGGTTTCTGAGGGTGAACAGAAGGAAATGGCCACACGCGTTGTGCTTGCTGCTCTATCTATTCCGCTACTGGACTTTGAAGCGTCTTCGTCTGTTCTTGGAGATGACGAGACATCGGCTGCCCAGACCGCCGAGAGCTCCCTCTCTGCTGCTGCTCGTGACAAGAATGCGCGAATGGCTGCTCTGTTGGGCTTTTCCACTACGCCTACGCGTGCTAACCTGCTCGAGGACATCGAGGCCGCTGGCATCCTCCCCAAGGCTTCCACTGCTGCCAGTGAGATCTTCCAGCGTGTGGAGCTGCAGGAAGTGGACCCTCTGCAGATTGTGAAGCAGTTAGAGCCTTTCCTGACCAAGATTCGTGCTGATCCGCTAGCCAAAGCCTACGTCGATGGTGTTGAGCGCCTTGTGGTGCGTCGTGTGCTGTTCCAGCTCACCCGCGTGTACGCTAGTGTTACGATCACCCACCTGCGCTCTATCTTCGTCGGCCTCGATATTTCTTACGAGGAGATTGAGACCCTTATTGCTCGGTCGCGTAGTCTCAGCACCGTCGCGCATACCAGTGCACCTAGTCTGTCCGGCATGTACCGCCGTAATGTTACGCAGCATGGCAGCAACAACGCCGAGACGTCATCAGCCGACGCTGTGGCGTCTGCTCAGACGCGAACTAAGATCCGCATCGACCATGTGGAGCAGTGCATTCGCTTCACTGACGCTGTGGATCTGGAGGCCAATGCTGCCCAGCTGACGCTTCTGGGTGAGCGTCTGTCCCGTGCTATGAGCAAGGTTCCTGCCACCTCCTCGGCCATTAACGCAGCTGTCGACGAGCAGAAGAAGAAGCTCCTTGCGTCTACCCGTGCTCGTCTGCAGTCACAACGCTCCGAGATGCTGGCTCGGCGTGAGATTATTGAGCGTAAGAAGGAAGAGCTGGAGAAACTGCAGCAGGAGAAGCTCCAGTCGCTCGAGAAGAAACGGCGGGAGTTTGCAAAGCGTCGCGCCGAGCTCGAACGCGAGCGTCTGACCCAGGAAGCTCGTCGCCGTGAGGCCGACAAGAAGCAGAAGATTCAGGATGAGATCAAGCTTAAGGAGACCCGTCAGATGTTGGACAAGCTGGGCCACACTAATGTGAGCGACATGGACCTCGCAACAATCGACAAGGAGAAGGTACTGAACGAGGCTAAGGAGAAGGCTCGCAAGGCCAAGGAACTTGCCCAGCAGAAACTGCGCGAGAATGCTCGTCGTCTCGACTACATTGTACGTGCTACTCGCGAGGAGGAGCAGCCCATTCTGCAGCGCCAGGCTGCCGAAGCCAAGGCGGAGGCTCTGAAGCGCTACGAAGAGGAGTCGGCTGCCAAGCTTAAGCGTGCTAAGGAGGAGCACGAACACGGCTTGAAGGAGAAGGCTCGCCTGGCCCCGGCTATCGAGGCGAGCGCCGAGTTCGTTAAGGCTCACAAGGCTCGTCGTATTGAGGAATACAAGAAGGCTTCGGAGGAGCAGAAGAAGAAGGCCATGCTGGAGCGTCTGAGTGCCCGCGTGGCTCACGCCAAGGAGCGCTACGAGGAGGAGCAGCGCTGTCTGCGTGAGGAGGAAGAGGAGAAGGAACGCATCCGTCGCGAGGAAGAAGCCGAACGTGAACGCCAGCGCCTGATTCAGGTGGAGGAGGAGCTTCGTCGCCAGGAGGAGGAAGAGGCTGAGGAACGTCGTATTGCTGAAGAGAAGGAGCGTGAGGAGAGGAGCCAGCGTCAGCGCGAGGAGGAAGAGAAGCGTGTCGAACAGCGCAGCCAGGGTCGATTCGGCAGCGCTGGTGCTCGTGGCCTGTCCGGCAGCTACCGCGATTCGAACCGCAGCCGTGATGACGACCACCGTGGCGACGACAGGAACGATGGAGAGTGGACGCAAGTTAGCCGTGGTGGTCCTTCCAGCCGTGCTCAAACAGTGGCACCTGAAGGCCGCTGGGAGCGTCGTGGACCTACCGCTCGCGAGAGTTTCGGCGACCGCGACGGACGCGAGAGCGGTGGCCTTCGCCGCGACTTCGGTGGTGACCGTGACAGTGGTTCTCGTCGTGGATTTGGTGGTGATCGGGATGAGCGTGAAAGCGGCGTGCGTCGTGCTTTTGGCGGTGATCGCGAGGACCGTGAGGGCGGTCTGCGCCGTGGCTTCGGTGGCGACCGCGAGGAGAGTGGTTCTCGCTGGGGCAGCCGCGAGTCGTTCCGCCGTAGTGGTGACCGTGATGGCGACCGTGAATCTTTTCGTCGCGGCGGGGACCGTGATGGCGACCGTGAATCTTTCCGTCGTGGTGGTGACCGCGATGGCGAGCGCGACTCGTTCCGTCGTGGAGCCGACCGTGATGGAGATGACCGTTTCTTTGGTCGCTCACAGCGTGAAGGTTCTTATCGCGCGCCTCGCGCTGGTGAACGCGATAATTCGTCTTGCGCTGGTGACCGCGATAGTTCGTCTCGCGCTCCCGAGTCTGGCCGCTGGAGATAGACGTTCGAAGCTAATTGTTTTGTAGCTAAACGATCCGAGGTTATCAGCAGGAGTTAAAATGGCGTCTTAGCGCTCTTATTGTGAGTGCGGATAGCCTCGTTTTAAATTGCTGCGCCTTCGACTATTTAACGAGATGATACATTTTCTTGTCGTCACAACAAGCACATTTCAAGGTCTACGTGTATCATAATACTTGTCTGGTCCGAAAAAGAATTAACTGTTCTTTAAATCGGCGATAACTTCGGTCGTACAGTTCCAACCGAAGTTTGAAAGTACTTACGTAGCAGCAGCGATTTTTATGAACAAATTTTCCGCCAATTATGCCAATACCTGACCATTTGAACTATCACCTTTTGGAGGGGTGGAGATTTTTTTTGCTTTGGCGTCAAAAATAATCAGAATTAAACTTTAAAATATTCTAGAAAAAGCGCAAACGAAGCTTAATCTAGTGGTATACCACTAAAAACAATTGAATCCATTTTCTATCAATTACTCTCAATCCGTGTGCATACGAACTCTCATATGAACTCATTTTAACCAATCGTACCTATCCCAGAATGGTCATTGACGAATCACACATGCGAGTTTTTTTATTCAAACACATAACTATTAATTCTTTTCCGGACCGGAGAAGTATGATATTACAAGCCGAGCGGAGCCCCGCAAGCGGAGCTCTTTGGGCAAGTTGAGGCCGAGATGAAGCGTGAGGGAGGAAGCGTGAGGCCTCGCTTCGCTCGGAGGGTTGGTCCCAATTAATCAGGCCACCTCGCTACGCTCGACGGGAATAAAAAGTTTCACTTCTATTTAAAGTAAGCTACAATATCTCTGTAAACAATGTTTTTGGTGTACAGACTGTCTTCCGTCGTAGCAGGGTTCTCTGCCAGAATAGTAATGTTCTGTCGAGCCGTTACTCGAGGTACCGCAACGTAAAACTGTCCGTGTGAAAATACCGGCTCCGGGACAGTAGCTGTATAGACTAGCCTTGGGACTTGTTGATTGTCATCGCAAATGCCACCTGGACAGGAAACTGTTTCCTCCGCAGTTCTTGCTAATTAATGCAATTCTTGGTATCAAGATTGTCTTGCCCGCGAAGCTCCCACCCATGATGACAGCCTCCATGCGGTTTCCTCCCAGAGATACTACGCGCAATCGTGTCCCGTTGCAGAGCCCTTCCTTTGTGTCAATGTTTCGAATCAGCATCACTGGCGTACCGAACTTTAGGCGAAGCTTGTGAGGAGGCATACCGCTGAGTAAATATGTGTTAAGAAATCCAGGAGGGTAAAGATCGCTGCGTTCTTGCCGCTCAAGCTCGTCATCTCCGTCTAGGGTATCCACAGATTGGTACCCCTGCGCATCACCGGGCAACTTGTCAGGAATCAAATCGTTAATGGCTAAGACGTCGGCGTTTTTGGATGTGAGAATTATCCGCTCTGCGACGTAATTGTCAGGCTGATGTCCCTTGTTAAAATCCGCGTAGACGGTATCAATTAATCTCGAAAGTCTTGACAATCGGCCGACTTGTTCGTTGATTTCTTCGCACTCGTCGTCGCTATGCGGAGCACGGTTCAATAACATGTCCTGCGGAATCTTGACGAAATCCTTGTCTAGATAGGGAGACGTGTCGTTTCTGCCATCTCCAATGCGCAGTAATTATTCCGCAAACGCTGGCACCTCTTCCGCTGTTTGGTCATTCTGTGCGGTCTGAACTCGCACGTTTGTAGTAAGACGTAAGCACTCGAAGTGACGCCATAATGCTGATTTCTTCAACGAAGCTGCTATAACCTCAGCAGGGCCCGCACGAGGAATAACGGGAAGTGTCTGGCGGAAATCTCCCGATAGAAGCATCGTCACGCCACCAAAGGGCTTATCATTCTTGAGCAAATCTCGAAGCGTGCGATCAACTACTTCATATTGGAAGCGGTGTGTCATAGGAGCTTTATCCCAAACAATAAAGCTTGTTTTCTTCAGCAGCGCAGCTTCGACACCAAAGTTGCACGTAAAACTTTCATCGGGATCCAACGGGAGTCGGAACGTCGTATGGGCCGTGCGACCACCGCTTAAAAGTTGAGCTGAGATCCCGCTTCCGGCAACAGCGAGTGCAATACGTCCGGAACGACGAGCAGTAGCAAGAAACGTCTCAAGGAGAAAGGACTTCCCAGATCCTCCGGGTCCGTCCACGAAGAAGAGCTTCCCAGATAGATGGGGCACCGACGAATCAGATCCTTTTGAAACCACAGCCGTCATCACTTTGTCGAACACGCTCTTCTGGTCAACATTCAGGGACGACAAATTCTCGGAGCGGCGCTCTAGGGCATCAGCTTCGTATGAAGTTTCGCTGACGATTAGCTGATTTGCGTTTCTATCAGCGACGTCTTCTGCGGTTTCGACATCGCCAAAGTCCGAGAATTGGGGGAGAGATGCACGGTATGTCTGTAATGACTGCCCATTGATCTCAAATGCGAGTCCACATTCTGCAGATGTAACGGGCCTGGGGTGTCCGTTACTTGCTTACACGTAGTGATGAGGAAGCGTACAAGTCCAGTGATACTGAAACCAAGTACTTAGTCTGAAGGAAAATCAACTCTGTTTTTATTTAGGTCCAGGGCAGCTTGCCCTGACCACTCAAATACACGTCAACTCCTTATTGGTTGATTATGGGTCTGGCTCCCATATTTCAACCAATAAGGTGACGGCAGTTCAGCACACGCTACTCGTGTGCTGCTGCACCTACTTTTGTAATGCAAATCTACCAACTTATGTAATGGTGTGAACCACTGCAAAGAACCTATAAAACTACCTACATATGTAACTTGGGAGGGCCCACTACATCACCCCCCTCGTAAGACAGCAATCACCTAACGGGCGTGCGCTTCAGAGAACAATTGGGAAAAACTGGGAAATGGCGGAGAAGAGAACGCTTCAGAACTTGACGCGCGGGAGCTCCTGCGAAGCCCAGGAGCAGTACAATACAACTTGCGCGGACGAGAGCAACATGGCGCAGCAGACGGGGGCGGCGAACCAGGCAGGAAGCGGAACAACGCGGACGGCTCCAGCGTCGGCGACGACGCTGAACAGTGGGTGGACCACTGATATCGCACCTGAGAGCGTGAGTCGACCTGGGGTTCGGCCCGGCGTAATGAACGAGGATATGAAGCCGTGGGCGCTGTACGACTTGTCCGGGGCGGTGACCCCGGACGCGTTGGACACCATGCAGGACCACTTTCGACGCTTCAGGCGTCTCCGGAACAAAACACTCGACGGCGCAACGTACGAAGCTTTGCAGAGATCATGGTGCGCATTCATCCGACGGTGGAATCGGATGCAAGAGGCTGGAGAAAGTGTCGTCGGCTGGCTCGGTGATCGCGAAGCCCTACAAGCCGAGCATTCACTCGGTGATCTGCACCTGAAAGTCTGCGACGACGCTTTGACCGAAGACCGTTTGTGCTATGTCAACGTACGCGAAGGTTGCAGCTCGTGTGACATCGGGCGACGCCCGACGCAAGCTGAGTGGGATCAGCATATTGTCGAGTATCCGCTCATGCCGACCGAGCACGCTTGGATCGAATAGTATAAGCGCTCACTCTCCGAGTTCACCCAGGCGGCTATTCGCGGCGGCTCGCGCCGACAGCGTTCGCGACGGAGCCCGTCTCCGGCGCATTCGACGTCTCGTCGGGCGCGTAGTCGATCGCGTTCTCGATCGCCGCGAGGTCGCTCGCGGCCGTGTTTGACTCAAGGCTGGAGTCGTAGTCATGGACGACATCAGGAACGTCACGAAGCAAGTTGGCGCGAGGCTCCCACGTATCATCAGCATGTTGAAACCCGAGCCATCGTACCTTATACTTCCGCGCGGCGGGAGCCGCGTGTTGAGCCGACGACTTGGTCGAGTGACACGCGCGGGGAGGATCTTCGTGATCAACAATACGGTCCACGATCCAGCACGTATCTCCATTCGAGTCAGCGATGGGCGGAGGACCGTCGCGGTGGAATTCGACGCGACCTGGTTGACCAGAACGACGTTGAGCAGGCACTGAACACTTCTCGGGACGCACAGGAGGAGGCCGAGCGGGCGGCTGAGAGCTCTTGGAACGCCGAGGCGACGGCGAGTAGTCTGCGGCAGTCGAATCGTGGACTCTTGCAGCGACTGCGTAGTCTGGAGGCCCAGGTGTTTGGCGGGCCGAGGGGTGGAACTCTTCCGCGCGAGCGGGGAACTGGGGCAGATGGGACGCTGGCTTGACAGGCTCATCGCGAGGGCCGCTCAACGCATGCTCCTGCCCCGCCTCCGGAATCATCGCTGGAAGATACTTCTTAAGTCGCCCGACGTAGAACGTCGGGTGTAGTCGTAGCGACGTAGGAATGTCTAGCGTGTAGGCATCACCCATAAATCGTGGTACTTTGAATGGCCCAATGTAGCGCGGCGCGAGTTTGCTCGCGCCTAGGTTCGTAATAGCAGAGATACGAATTCTATCCGTTGAGAGTAATACACGCTCACCAATCTTGAATGCACTTGTGTTCTTGCGGCCACGTTTGTCAGCGTTTCCCTTCTGCTTGTCAACCGCGAGTTGTAGCGCGTCACGGACAAATCGGGTAACCGATTGGCGATGAAGGACAAAGTCGGATACCGCTGCCTTGTCAGCGGGTCGCGCTGGCGGTTTCGGCGCGTAGTTAGCCACAGTCGAGTGTGGCTGTGCTGGAGCGATCAGCGTTCGGTTTGTCCAGTCAACTAACGGCGACGACGTGGATTGCGCGGGTGCGAGGATCTTCTTCGACTGTAAACGCGTCACCGCGTTGATGTCTACTGCAGGAGTAGCTGAACTCGTAGACGGCAGAACCGTTGTCTCACCGGAAACCGGTGGTTGAACCAGTATCGGAACCGGTTGGGCAGGGTTATCACATTCCTCCCCCTCCATAGTGAAACCATCAGTCGCCGTGGGTTGGCCCACAGCAAGTTGTGCGGGGACACGTGGATGACGCGCGTTATTGACGAAAAACGGAGTCAATCCCGTCGACGCGTGTTCGGCATTGTTGAGTGCAAACTCCGCAAAAGGCAGGAAGGAACTCCAGTTCTCGAAGGACGGGGCATAACTGCGCAGAACATCTTCTAGCACGCGGTTGACGCGTTTCGTTTGCCCGTCAGTCTCCGGGTGCGCCGCCGTCGACATGAGGAGTTTGGTGATCAGGAGGTCGAAGAGTTTCGTCCAGAACGCCGATGTGAATCGGAGATCGCGGTCAGAGACGATTGATTCAGGAAGGCCGTGATGTCGGAGGACAACGTCGACGAAGAGCACCGCGGTATCGGCCGCGGTGATTGAGTCCGGAACCGGAACGAGATGGCACATCTTGCTAAAGCGATCCACGAAGACCAGAACACCAGTACGACCGTCGGTATCGGGTGGGAGGCCGAATATGAAGTCCATTGACACAGAGCGCCACGCCTCTGTCGCCAGAGGGAGAGAACGCAGCGGAGCTTGCGATGACGATGACGGCTTAACTTTCGCAGGAGCGTACCCACTTGCGCACCCACTTGTATAGGTGAGGCCAGTAGAAGTCGCGGGATACCGCTGCGAAAGTCTTCTCACGGCCCAAGTGGCCACCCACTGGAGCGTCATGGAATTCGTGTATAATTCTTGCGCGTAGATCGGGGTCGTTGGGGACAACGACGCGAGGAGCATCGAATCGATCGATGCTGTACATCAGCAGATCACCGTCAAGTTGGTATCTGTGAGTCTGGTCGCGCGTGGAGCGGCTCAGTGTCTTTAGCGTGGCATCACTTGGTGTGCGAAGGTGTTCCAGGATACCGGCATATATCGAGTCATCTCGATACGCGGCAGAGATCTCTTCCCGCAGGGGAAGTATTCGAGATACCGCCGTCATCAGGTTCACACCTGCAGCCACACATGTGGCGCAGTCCAATTCGTCGTCGTCCGCGTCTTCAAGTGACTGACGACCCAAATCTCGGCGTGGATCGTAATCGGGGCGCCGAGATAGGGCATCCGCAAGGATGTTATTCTTGCCTGGCTTGTAGTGAACAACGAAGTTGTACTCGGAGAAGAATGACAGCCATCGTGCCATGCGCTGAGAGAGATGAGGGCTCTTCGTCGCTGTTCGCAGCGACGCGTGATCTGTGTAGATCGCGAATGTCTGCTCACCGAGTAAGTACACTCTGAATTTGATCAGTGCGTAGCGCATCGCAAGGAGTTCCTTGTCGTGGACCATATAATTTTTCTCAGCGGGCTTCATCTGTCTGGATTGGTAACTCACGACGCGTTCGCGACCTTCGTCGTCGAGCTGCATCAGTGCACAGCCGATGGCGAAGTCGCTCGCGTCGCAAACAACGTGGAATGACTTTGAGTAATCTAGAAGCGCCAGGATTGGGGCATCCGCCAAGCTTTTCTTCACTGCATTAAAGGCTGACTGATGTTCGGGAGTCCACGACCACGTGATGTCTTTCTTCAGCAATGAAGACAACGGCTGGATCAGACCAGCGTAACTTTTCGTGTACTTGTGGAGATAATTTGCGAGGCCAAGCCACTGACGCAATTCAGTCTGATTCTGCGGCGTGGGCCACGCACAGATGGACGAGACCTGATCAGGATCCGCTCGGACACCATTTTTGCTCACATAACAGCCAAGCACCGGAATCTCCGGGGCACAGAAGATGCACTTCTTCAAGTTCGCGTACAGTTGGTTTCGCGCATGACTTGGAACACTTGTCGTAAGTGATTCAAGTGAACTTCTGTGGCGCTGAGATCGCCCTCAGCGCGGCTGGGAACGAAGATGTCATCGAAGTAGCTCGGAGCGAAGTCGCGAAGTGGGCGCAGAACGTGGGAAACCAAGCGATTGAACGTGGCCGGTGCGGTTTTCAGCCCCTGCGGCATGACAAGCCACTCCCCCAGCATCCCGCTGGGAATGCTCACCGCTGTGAGCGGGATGTCGCTGAGTCGCATCAAGATCTGGTAGAAGCCATCGGTCAGGTCGATGGCGCTGAAAATAACACTGCGGCCCATGGTGTCAAGTACCATATCCTTCCGAGGGATCGGAGTTTGTGCTGGGATGGTGGCGTCGTTTAGCTTGTTAAAAGCGTGAACAATGCGCCAACCACCCGTGACCTTCTTCACGCAGAACGTCGGACTCGAGTGTGGCGAGGTACTCTCGCGCACGTGACCCGCTTTGCGGCTCTCGAAGAAGTCGTCAATGGCTTTAACCTGATCGCGCGGGAGGGGCCACTGTCGCGTCACACAGTACTTGGAACCCGGCGTGAGATCAATCTCATGGCGAATGCCTCTGTCAGCAGGGAGCTCAGCTGGAATCTTGTCGGGAAAAACATCCGCGAACTCGCGGACGGTGTCGTATACTGGATTGCCCGATTCGCGGAGTGACTCCCACGACTGGGCAGCGAAGCGCTCTTCGCGCGCCGACTTCGGCTCAGCGTTCTTTGGACGAAGTGGAAGATTGTCGGTAGCGACCGTGTGGATCTCTTCCGCCGAGGCAGACTCGGTGATCAAGCAGACCTGCTCGATGTCTCCTGACTTCAGATCGCGCAGAAAATGCTTCCAGGAAAGACCCGGAAGGCGTGCGATGGAAAAGCTTCGCGAGGTGAGCTCTCAATGTCAAGTGTGCGTGAGCGAACGGCGCCTCCTTCCACGTGTTCCAGGACGTGTATGGACTCATTCACTGCGATATCGGCGGTGGGCTGACCACGTCGCTTTAGACGGCGTCGCTTGCATTTCTTCTTGTGGCGTCTCGAACCGCTCTCGAGACAGAAGACTCGCTATCGCAGGACGAGGGATCACCCCCCTCTAGACACAGAGGGCCACCATCAACCGTGTCGGTAGTGCGCGGGAGCTCTCGATACTCGACCGCGCCATCGACTGGCGAGAGCCCCTGCTCGATCGCCGTCGTAGCCGGTGGGAGTGTCAGCTGCTCGACCACCGCTATGGATGACGGGAGCTCCAACTGCTCGACCGCCAAATCGCGCTGCGGGAACCTCTGCTTAACCGCTAGAGTGTTTTGCGGGAACCCATGCTCTATCGCCTTGATGTGTTGCGGGAACCAATGCTCGACCGCCGTGTTGCGTGACGGAAACCCATGCTCGACCGCCGTGTTGCGTGACGGGAATCCATGCTCGACCGCCGTGTTGCGTGACGGGAACCCATGCTCGACCGTCGTGTTGCGTGACGGAAACCCATGCTCGACCGCCGTGTTACGTGGCGGGAACCCATGCTCGACCGCCTGCTCGGATTGCGGGAGCCCCTGCTCTACCGCCAAAGTGTTAACAACCTCGCTTCGCAGCGAGGGGTTTTCGCGCAACAGCGCTGTGCAAGACATACAGAGAGGGCCATCGCTCGCTCTCTGCTCAACCTGCATTGTGGACAACCGGTCCACAGCCCTGACATGGGGCCAGTCCTTCTGGGCAACCAGGAGGTGCGTGAACACCTCACTCACATCGAAGCCAGAGCGGTGTTTAGCCGACCGAGCCAACCAGTCAATCTCTGGTTGATATCGTGACAGCCACGGGATACTCAAGATGCAGTCGAACGCGTAGTTTATCTCAATCACGAGGAAGTCGTCGTTGCTGCGGAAGAAGTCGAATGTGTACGGCAACGTGATCTCGCGCCGCGCAACGCGGCGTGGCTTTCCGTCAGCAAGTTTGACGACGACCTGACCTCAACAATTACGGACTGGGATCTCTCTTGGAAGCATCGATAGGCACGATTCGCGAAAGAAGTTATTCGACGCTCCTGAGTCCAGGACTGCGCGAAGTGGTCGCCGGGCGCCGGCGACATGAAGACTGACGATGATCAGCCTCGAGTCGCCCGACGTGGTGGTGGCATTAAAGTGTGCGTGGAGCACAGGAGGGATAGAAGGTTGGGTAGACGTCGGGGGAACCGGACCTCCATTCCAGCCAGTAGGGCGCCCCGCACCTACTGGCCCTGACCGTTTTTTGACTGAACGGCATGTGAGACTTCGGCGGTGTGCGCGAGTACCGGCGCTGGCGCGCGGCATTCCGCCGCGCGATGACCGATCTTCCGGCAGCGGAAGCAAGTGAGCGGGCGATTAGGACGGCCGTTGGGCCCACGAGAAGTCGACTGACGGTGACTATTCGACGCGTCAATCGCGTCGATCTCCATCGGCTCGGGGGCTGACTCACGAGCTGCCGTTGACATCGCGCGCGCGTAAGACGCCGCCACAACGTAGTCTTCGCGTAATGCGAGGGCGAATGCTTCCTCGAGAGAGGAAGGTTCCGCTCGGGTCAGGCAGTACCGTGTCATGCCTTCACGCATGCCGAATACGAATACATGGACCTGCGATGCTGTGTCAATCGGATTTGTCACGATGCATGACGCGAGGTGGCGAGTCCTTTGAACGTAGTCGCGCATAGTCATTTTACCTTGACGAAGAGCGAGGAACTCGGCGCGCACGCGGGATTCGTCTTGAGGTGGCTCGAGCGCGAGCCTGAGATCTTTCTGGAGAGACTCCAGAGTGGGGAATGCGTCGTGATCAACGACAAGCTTACCGAGGGCCCATTCCTTCGCCTTCCCGGACAACCGGGACAATACGGAATTGACCTTTGTCCCTTGCGCTTCGATCATTCTCGAAGCGATCGCGATATCGATCTCGCGAAACCATCGGTTTAGCGGGAGGCGATTCGCTCCTTCCCGGAGTAGGTAGACGTCTCTAGCTTCACGACATCATTTTTCGAGGAACGCGCGGGAGTTGTTGCTCGCCGATTCGCATCGGCTAGCTCGCGTTCCATGAACCCTTGGGCTGCTTGGCGTTGTTGGTCGGACGTCGCTGAGCTCAGCAGCGACGCGATTACAGCCTCACCAGACACCGCCGCGAGGCGGTGAAGGGCTTCCCACTCGACACGAGTGAGATGAGGGAGAGCAGCATGTTCCAGGGTCGGCCCTGGAGTTTCAGACGTCATACCTTGGCTCATCGTGAACTTGGTCATGGGAAGGACTACAAAGTGCTACCAGGTGTAACGAGCCTGGGGTGTCCGTTACTTGCTTAGACGTAGTGATGAGGAAGCGTACACCAGTGATACTGAAACTAAGTACTTAGTCTGAAGGAAAATCAACTCTGTTTTTATTTAGGTCCAGGGCAGCTTGCCCTGACCACTCAAATACACGTCAACTCCTTATTGGTTGATTATGGGTCTGGCTCCCCATATCTCAACCAATAAAGATGACGGCAGTTCAGCACACGCTACTCGTGTGCTGCTGCACCTACTTTTGTAATGCAAATCTACCTACTTTTGTAATGATGTGAACCACTACAAAGAACCTATAAAACTACCTACATATGTAACTTGGGAGGGCCCATTACAGTTACGATCAAGAATTTAATTTGGTATTACGTCTGTGTACACCTTGGGTAGCATCTACGCTGCAGCCTGAGTATGAGCTCGCTACCTCCGACGTCGCGGTCCGGTTGTACACATTTAACGCAACGTCTGACAACACAGTGGAAGTGGAGCGGGGTTTGAAACGGTACTCATTTAGCAAGGTTGACTGGATTTGTGATTGTGATTTTTCGACAACTCTCAAGCTTCCATGCCGCCATGTGATTTGCTTTCGCCGCTTTGCTGGACTTGTTCCGTGTATTCCAGTGTCCTATATTCACTAGAGATGGTTAATTAAGGATTCGTTGTCTTTGACAAGCTTGCCACACGTGGATGTTTTCAATTACTCAAAGACTACCAAACCTATCGGAGAGTACAACGTGGATTCGGTGCTGGATAGGAGACAAAAATACAGCATATCAAGGAATCTGCTAAACCGTGTAGCACAGAAGCTGGCTGATTTGCCGATGCGACTTTTCAGCAAAGAGATGGAGTATCTGAAAGACTACCTGCGCCGACTGCGCTCTGGTTTGCAACCTGTGGAGATACCTGCACCTGAACCTGTGGAAAAACCTGTAGTTAAATTTGTGGAAAAACCTGGTACGCAACCTACAGAGGTGCCATGTCATGAATCTGCCTTGATTTCTTTAAACGATATGGATGGAGTTGAGAATGGAGACGATGAAAAAGAAGATGAAGGCAAGGTCACGGATGACGGAGTTGTAGAACCTCCAGAACAAAATCCTGAGGTTAACCTGATGAAAAACCTGGAAGTGAGCATGAAGATAAACCTGTAATGAACCCTGATGAGGTGTCTGTAAAGAAACCTGAGCAAGAACCTGTATTGTTATCTGGCAGTAAACCTGTTACAGATCGTGTAGTAAATCCTGTTACGAATCCTGTTGGTACACCTGATGTACAAGATGAGAATCCACCCAAGCCTATCAATTTGAGCAAGAAGGTGCGGCGGGCAGGGCGACCGAAAACAACTGCAGCGCAAAACTCCAAGAAACGAGCCACAGCGTGTAAGAAGTTCAATACAAGACTGGCGAAAGGCGGAGCGCTATCATTTGAGGACGTCGGGGTTGTTGCGCGCATCCTTGGTGACATAAACATCAGTTTTCCGAATTGCTGGATGTTTATCCAGTACAATATGAGAGTGCTGCCCGCAAGCATCCAAAAGTTGGTGGAGATAAGAAGCCGATTCTAAGCGCTGCTCTACTGTTCCTACTGCCTGCTCCATTAGTGAAGAAATCCTTAGCTGTATTCTACGAGTCTGGCGCAGTTCCGTTGCCAAGCCAAACCGATGAAGAACCCCCATACGTCAAGACTACAGGTATTACCAATTTTTCGCTTTATCAAGTCGACTGCATGCAGAAGGTATGGACAATGAAAGAGGCTGTTGCGATGGGCAAGAGACTAGTGGAGTAGCTGAAGTCTGTACGCGTCCAAAAGAAACAAGCAGAAGAAGTTCTTAAGCGCGTTCTACAAGCGCATCCATTTGAACTCGTGGAGGGTAATATCTGTGATTTGGATTACTCAACGCTGTACAGACTCCACCCGAAGGACTGGATAAGCTCGAAGATATTTGAAGCAATGGGAGAGATTTGGAAAAGAAATCATAGCGTGACAGTAGTTACAACAGGGTTTAAGCTCAACAGAAGGGTCAAGGGGGTCGAGTTGCCGGCTGGTTTGTTGGACAAACTTACGTCTATCACATCCAGATTGGTGTTTATACCTGTTAACTTTGCACAAGTCCATTGGACT
>NW_003303451.1:51941-53164 GCF_000142945.1 Phytophthora infestans T30-4 | reverse complement strand
TTCGCGAACGCCCATATCTCTTTCTACGGCTACGCGTCACGTGGTGAAGGTGAGATCAGCTTCGATGGCAGGCAAGATCGTTCATTCATCGTGTGTGTGCGATGTGACGGTAGTCAGCTTGTAAAAACTTCTTTTTCTACTGTGATCCCAGTGCCATCGCCGCAAATCCGTACAAGTAGCAACCAGGTTGTGTCCACGCCGTCTCCCAGTGCGCCGGGTGTGGCTGGGAAGTGATCCAGGCACATGAAGAACCAGTTCATGTCGTCGATCTCCAAGCTGTTGGCGTCCAATCCGTATCAAGAAGGTACGGCGTCATACGGTGCTTCAGGCGGAATCAAGAGCTCCGTGACACCTCGAACTGGTCTTGCATCGTTGAGCGAGTGGCCTAATGTCCCTCCTCCGTCCACGACGACTGGAAATCCTGAAGCTACTGCTCATACTGGGTATACGTCGAAGAAGAGAAGTGAACGGAAGTGTTGTAGCGTTAGCTACAGAGTGTGTATGTTGTTGGGGTTGTGCCCACCAGCACCAACACTCCAGCGGCAACACAACGGTGGAGCAGCGGGGCATGAGGAAACAGAGTGAGTAGGGTTAACGACCAAAAGCTCAATACATAAGCACTTCTATATTTTCATTGGAAGCGACACAACAAAATATTCTTTGGCTGGGACAGTCGCGCCCAGTATGGAAGACGACGAAGCGATGGTGCCAGGCTCCACCGGCGAGATGCCTATCGCCGTCTACCCTCCGCTGCCTCCTTACACAGAGCACGACCTACGACTGGCGCAGGAGACGACTACAAGGACGGCGGTAATTCAGGGAAGTGAGACGAGACGTCAAGTAGAAGCCCTGGCACAACACTCAGCGGCGGCGTATCAGCAGACTGCTGACCAGATCGGCCAGGTGCAGCGCCAGCAAGACCAACTTGCGGCGCAGACCTCAGAGTACTTAAAAGCGCAGCACGACCGACAGTCGTCGCTACTGGTGCAGCAGCAGGAGATGCGTCGTCAAATGGACGAGCATCGCCAGTACTTAGAGGAACAGTACAAGGTACTACGAGCGGCAGAAGAAGCAGTTGGTCTTCAAGGCCAGAAACTGGAGAGCTTAGCCGAAGCCGTGCAGCCTCATTTGCAGGCTCGGTGGGGTGCATTTGCGCAGGGAGCAGCACCTCCAGCGGAAGTTCGACCTCAAGAGCAGGCTGCTGTCACTGTGGCAGCAGGAAC
>NW_003303451.1:49234-51841 GCF_000142945.1 Phytophthora infestans T30-4 | reverse complement strand
CGGCAAGACCTCCACAACAGCGGCCTCCACCGCTGGGCGCGTCACCCAGACACTTCGTTTCACCATCGATCATCTGCTCCCCGGGATCATATTGCTCTCGTGACTACCCAAATCCAAGCCTGCACCTTGGCGATAGGTGCCTGGAGCTGCAGCTTGCATTGGATACTCAGCACGTGGACTAAAAGATAACCGTACAAACCATACGGAATGCCGACTTGCCCATGGTGGTGACCTCCCATACGAGTAGCTGCGTGACTTGGTGTGTGAGTTGGCCCAGTCCATGATGCGAGTAGTATTTCAGGAATAAAATGTATTCCTCCGGTTCCTCATGGGCATTCAGCACATCACAGCGTAGATATACCTGACGAAGTTCACATCGGTCTTGTCCTGGCGAGTCTCGTATAACAGTACTAATCTGTTCCAGCCATTCACTTAAAGCTTGTTGCTCTCAAAGTGCTACGTGAAAGTCCAACCAATACACGCAGGGCGAAGGCACCGCTTAATGGAAGATAATGTTGGAGCTGAATTTGCCTCCATGCTTCGTCAACCAGGTCAGCAACGGCCATCGGATTGACTTGATCGCTGGTGACTCAAGCGCCTTTGAGATTGTCGGCGTACAGCTGTGTGTGGAGTCCTTTCTACTCCACCAGTAAACTTGTCAAGCTGCGACGCAATGCACGACGAGATCTGGAAGTTGGGCGCTCGTGTCTTGACTACAACTTGCTTAGATGCCGGCAACGAAGTGCCTTCGTGGAGCGCATCTGAGAAGGACAGCAGCGTCGTACCAGTGATTTATCCAGGTATTTTATATCATTTCTATCGTGCGTGTAACCTGCCGGACAACGTGCTCAAATTTGAGTCGCAGATCTTCCACGACGGAGCCGGTTACACGAATGATTACGACCGCACGGGCACGTGTGATGATGTGCGTCCGAGTACGTCCTTTTCCATCATTAACACGAAGCTGTCCTCTGTTACCACGGTGACACTTGCACGTACATACTTGTGCAAATGGTACGTGTATGACGAGCGTACATTCTACGGTGTGTCATTCAAGAGCGCCAGGTACACTATCGAGATTCGCATAAGCGCTACAGCTGGTAACATCATGCTCTTCACGGACGGACAGCAAGTGCACCCACCAAAATGGGATTCGCGAACGCCCATATCTCTTTCTACGGCTACGCGTCACGTAGATCAGCTTCGATGGCAGGAAAGATCGTTCATTCATCGTGTGTGTGCGATGTAACGGTAGTCAGCTTGTAAAAAACTTCTTTTTCTACTGTGATCCCAGTGCCATCGCCGCAAATCCGTACAAGTAGCAACCAGGTTGTGTCCACGCCGTCTCCCAGTGCGCCGGGTGTGGCTGGGAAGTGATCCAGGCACATGAAGAACCAGTTCATGTCGTCGATCTCCAAGCTGTTGGCGTCCAATCCGTATCAAGAAGGTACGGCGTCATACGGTGCTTCAGGCGGAATCAAGAGCTCCGTGACACCTCGAACTGGTCTTGCATCGTTGAGCGAGTGGCCTAATGTCCCTCCTCCGTCCACGACGACTGGAAATCCTGGAGCTACTGCTCATACTGGGTATACGTCGAAGAAGAGCAGCGAACGGAAGTGTTGTAGCGTTAGCTACAGAGTGTTTATGTTGTTGGGGTTGTGCCCACCAACACCAACACTCCAGCGGCAACACAACGGTGGAGCAGCGGACAATTTCTTCCGGAGACCAGGCATGAGGAAACAGAGTGAGTAGGGTTAACGACCAAAAGCTCAATACATAAGCACTTTTACATTTTCATTGGAAGCGACACAACAAAATATTCTTTGGCTGGGACAGTCGCGCCCAGTATGGAAGACGACGAAGCGATGGTGCCAGGCTCCACCGGCGAGATGCCTATCGCCGTCTACCCTCCGCTGCCTCCTTACACAGAGCACGACCTACGACTGGCGCAGGAGACGACTACAAGGACGGCGGTAATTCAGGGAAGTGAGACGAGACGTCAAGTAGAAGCCCTGGCACAACACTCAGCGGCGGCGTATCAGCAGACTGCTGACCAGATCGGCCAGGTGCAGCGCCAGCAAGACCAACTTGCGGCGCAGACTTGGGTTGTGGCACAGGACTTCCATCGATTCTTGCAATGTTATGTGGGGCTGCAAAGGTTTACCTTACAGATCGACCCGACGCAGATGACATTAAGTGCAACGCAGAAGCTAACATCACACTGAATGGGCTCGATGGTCGTGCAGCGTTCATCCCGCTACCCTGGGGAGATATGCACGTATCGGATGAGATCACTTCCATCTTCAGAACGGTACAAGTCGTCCTTGCCGCTGACTGTTTCTACCAATCCCAAGGTGCTTTAACTATTCTTTTTTAACCTAGAACAGTACAACACCTAACGCGTATTTGAACTTGCAGACTTCGAAAAGGTGATCGCGACTGTTGCCCTCATTTTTCGCTGCAGCTCCTCGCCTTCGTGCAAGTTTTACTTCACCTACCAATTGCGCAGTATCAACCGATCGATCGCTCCTTTACTTTCTCGCTGGGGTCTAACTGCCCGATCGATCTGTAAGGATGCGTATATTGACGACTCAAATGAGCTGGACG
>NW_003303451.1:47953-49134 GCF_000142945.1 Phytophthora infestans T30-4 | reverse complement strand
TGTGGAGAGACTTAGCTACAATCCTAAGAAACTACTGGATGATGCTCAACAAGTAAGTGCGGAATGGGATATGAGTGACGTAGATGATACCGGGGTGAGCGGTGTAGCGAGCGTTCTCGCTTACGCTGGGAGCATGGAGACTCCCTCACCTGCTGAGGAAGAACGTGCATTGAGAGAAGATGAAGATCGCACCTGTTTCCCGGAGTTTACTAGTGACAATGAAGGCGAGGAAGATGAAGTCAAGAAAATACTTCTTGAAGCCATAGACGAAGTTCGTCGTGTAGGGGCTACAGCCGAATTTGTGGTGGAATTGGAAAAGATTTTTGATGCAATTCATTGATGTTTTTAGTATATGAATTGGTCGTGATCCACCGGTGGATATGCCACCCATGGAGGTGACACTGACGCCTGGTGCCGTGCCAACAAAGTGCAAGGCACGCCGATACTCTCCGGTACAACGCGAATTCCTAAAGAGTCACATTGCAGCGCTGATTGCAGGCGGATTGTGCTACCGGAACCCGAAGAGCAAGTGGTGTTCACCACCCCATGTCGTTAAGAAGCCCGAAGCTGGTAGTCATCGCATGACGGCTGACGTTCGGGGCCCAAATGCTTGTGTAGAGCAGATTGTTTGGCCAATGCCGATATTGGAGGCGGCATTCGAGCAACTTCGGGGCTCATCAAGATACTTTTCGTTGGATTTCTTTAAGGGTTTCTGGCAATTTGCTATGGCTGAGTGGTGCCAAGAGATATACTCTATCCTGACGGACGAGGGAGTGATTACACCGACCAGAGTGTTGATGGGCGGAACGAACAGTGTTGCTTACGTACAATCAACAGTGCAGCAAATGTTTGCTGACGTGCTCAACGATGGTTTGATGATTTGGATTGACGACTTACTTGGATACAGTGACGGTGATGAAGGACTTCTTGTATTGCTGAAGAAGGTTCTAGGCATTTGTTTCGACAAAGGACTTAAACTGAATCCAAAGAAGTGCAAGTTTTATCAGCGTGAGGCACTGTGGTGTGGACGTGTTGTGTCCGGTGATGGTGTCCGACACGATCCAGCTCGAATTAACGCTCTCACAAACCTTCCTGCTCCTACTACGGAACAGGAACTGCAACAGTTCGTGTGTGCATTGAACTGGATGAGGTCATCCTTACCAGCTTCAACAAATTGAGAA
>NW_003303451.1:26994-28130 GCF_000142945.1 Phytophthora infestans T30-4 | reverse complement strand
GAAAGCCGATGTTTTCTTGAACGCACCGATTCAGCGGGAGTCCGATCTGGAACCGATGCCTGAGTATGTCGGAGTTTTCATCTTGGCGGCGTCGCTACATGGAACGTTAGGGAGTCTGCCCTCGTTGCTTGGCTTTAGCGAGCTCTCGTTCCATGAATTCATGAGCAGCTTGACGTTGCTGCTCGGGGGACGCCGCGCGCAGCAACGACACCACGACAACTTGTCTGTACACCGCCGCGAGGCGGTGAAGAGCCTCCCACTTAACGCGGGTAGGTGGGGGAAGTTGGCGTGCTCCATAGTTGTTCCGGTAAAGCCGGAAGTCAAGCCGTGCTACATCTTGGTCTTGGTCTTGTTCGTTGGAAGAACCACCAAGTGCTACCAGGTGTAACGGGCTAGGTCTCTACCGTCACTAGCGTGCACGTAGCGATGAAGAAGCTCACAAGCAAGATAGGCTTACCTCTTAGTGAAATAGACTCTGATTTATTTTTAGGAGCAGGGCGGGAGCCCTAGACCTCTAATAGCCACTCATATGCAGGTCTACTCCTGACTAGCTTAAATGTTTCCCTTTTTAGCCAATCAGAAAGCGACAATACAGCACGTGCTAACCACGTGCTTTTCTACCTACTTTTGTAAAAGAATCTACCTACTTATGTAATTGGGGAGTGGCCCATTACATCTGGTGTCGCAGTTGAAGTCGCGTCAGCCAGATGTTCATTACGTTCCCGCTTTGCGGAGTAGTAACGGGACAGTGCCGTCTGCTTGAACTGCGAGCAATAGTAGCGGATGAGCGCATCGCTCAACAGCTCCCACTTGCGCTTCGTCTTCTTCGGAAATTGACGGAGCCAATGAATGGATCCGCCTCGGAGACTTAGCTCAAATGGAATGCACCATTTGTCCGCATCTGTGTGCGTTCCAGTCATTTCGTAGACGAATTCACAGAGCCACTGCATACTGTTCTCGCTCTTATTACGAGAGCCCGAAAACGGCTTGATGCGATCCAATGGTCGGTGAGACGCCATTTCAATCCTTGGTGTCGGGTCCGTGTCGTTCAGTGTTGACAGCTCGTTTATCTGGCGCACCGACTCGGCTTAAGGGTCTTCCTCTTCGAGTGTACGCACCTAAATGTCATCGTTACT
>NW_003303451.1:0-13769 GCF_000142945.1 Phytophthora infestans T30-4 | reverse complement strand
TCCTCTTCCGTCGACAGAGTTCCCCCCAAGACTCCATCGATCTCGCGGATCTTGTTTCATTCAGCAGCGTCCTCGTCGATCCGACCTCCGACGACGCCTCTTCCCCTGGCTCAATCTTCATTTGAGCATCTTCTTGGGACTCACGGTGAAATACCGAGTCACCAAAAGATCCGGGCACGCGCACCATTGTGGTGTAGCGGGATCAGCAAAATCTGCGAGATTGCTGGATCCAACTTACCAACTGCGCCCAGACACCGACTAACGGAGGGGGCCCCTGATGATCCGTGTTCTGCTGAACTTTCCTCACCTTGTGTACCCGGTAGGGCGGGATCTTGCTCTCTCGGTAACTTCCAGGTGGTGAAGCTTGAGTGTCTTAGCGAGACGTGGGGATGGGGTAATGCAGCAGTGGAAAACCTTCACTCTGCGTCCGTGGATGGTTCCGAATCCTAAGCGAATATTCGAGCGTATGGATCCAGGGTCTAGATCGTGGATCTGGCCGTAGGGTTGCCTTGCGGGTGTGTCCCTTGCCTTTGCGTGTTCCTTTACGTTGTACTTGCCGCCTCCTGTGACGGGATCTTGAGAGTTGAGACCTTCTAGGGTATAGCCGACCAAGTAGCAAATTCGGTTAACCTGTCGGATCTGCACGTTTAGAAAAAGCTCACTAGGTTGTAGGATCTGGCCAATGTATTATCCAGTTATCACTACCAACACTAGTTTCGCAATTCCCAACCTTCTCTTAGCTCGTACGGCCAATGTAGTTCCGATTCTTGAGGGCAGGAAGGCACTTGCGTGTTACTGTGCAAATTGAAGACTGTATTGATACTTAAGCCTATACCTGCCTGGATTTCTACCTCCTATGTATTTTACTTGTTGAATCCCTTACCAGGCTCGGCTACATGTCCTTTCTCTCCTTGACCCATCATCCCAGCTGTATTATCCTCAGATCCACCGGATCCATGGCGTAATCAATATGGTCACCCTATTATGGGTACACTCATCCGGATCTAGGCTGCTTGGATCCACTTCGCTGTAAGTGTACACTCGTCATGGATCTGAGCTCTCCAATCATCCAACATCATCTTGCGACCGTCTGTGATCTCCATTGTTCCACGAAAGGTCGAGATCCACTGTATCCATCATTCCTGTATCTTGGATCCAGGTCCCTCTATGCGGGATCCTCACCTCCTTGGATTCGAAATCGGAAGTATGGGATCCGGGACACCTCACGGTGGACTCTTGACTTCTCGTTAGTCGTGGATACTAGATCCACCTTCAGATGACACCTACCATCATTTCTTCATAGGATCCACACTCGATCCACCCGTACATAGTATATCCCATATCCACCTAAGTGGATCCAGGTAAGGGTGGAACCGAGATGAGCCTTGGTGGATCTTGCCTTCCCGTACATCACTCATACCAGATCCACCGTCGTTTCATACAGGGTGCTGCTCGTCATGGCTAATCCACCTCCGGCAACTTGCATCCGCGCCGGACGATCCGAATCCTCTCTAATCAATTGAGATTGTCACTGATTCGGGATAGTGACCCCGCGTTAGGTCCATTCTCTTATTTTTGAGAAAGCAATTCACCACACAACCAGATCTAAAGGTGTGTAAACCGCAATCTGTTGTACTTTTAGACCCAAAGCAATTGCTGTAACGTAGGCTGCTTTAGCGCGGTGAAGGCCCGCATCAAGGGTTACTTGGCTGTAAATTCTGACCAAATAGTAAATTTATTGCACGGCGACATGGCGGAGCGTCGTATGTGCTTGCTCGAAAGAGCTGTGGACCACATGAGCAACGGGACATTTCGGTATTTTGCTTTTCATTAAATCTACATTGGTCTGTAGTGAATTTTATAATTTACACTAAAAAAAATGTGTATGGTACACTCCACATTGGTTTATACTACCGCCAGTTTGGATTGTCGTAGATTCGTAGGCTGACTATGGGACTTTCTACGTAATCGTAAGATATTGGGCGGAATTTTTAACGATTATTACTATGATCTCAAGAACATGTATCTTGGCTTATGCATGATCATCGTACAGGATTCATTAGCCGTGTGTGGGCCGGCTGTCCGATGCAAATACCGCCCTGTTATTCACCATAAACCTATCGACACGATGCAAAGCAGCACAGCAAGAGATTGTCGCGCCCCACACCATTGTCAACGCACACCAGCGATAAGACCAGCTCGTTCAGAAGACGTTGATGCAGCTTCATTAGATGTCGAAATATCTTCACCCTCTTTGGGGTGTCAAGAATCGCGTGAGAGCTGTCGGGTGGTACCAAACGCCGATGGTTCCCATCCCTCAGCTCTCTTACTCCTGCCGTTAGTACCAGCGGTCGTGGGTCTTGCTGCTGATACAGCGCCAATGCCGGAAAAGAGCATTCTGCGCAGTACAGGAATTTGCCACCCATACCGGCTGAGCTGCAGCACCGGCTTGCTCGAAGAGGGACGTGATGCGTCTATGGCGCCTTGTACACGCATTAGTACGCTAGGTTGTGATGGCGAGAGTCGCGAGATGGCAGCCAAGGATGTTCCAGACGCTTGTATTGCGCCAAAAAATCAGCAAGCATATCGAGGCATCCTCTGCGCCATTTAAAAGTGGATTGTTGAAACCAAAAAAACAAGGGTCGTCTGCTTTCTTAATTGCTAATAAAGCAATTGATTTAAAGCGCTTCCCATTGGCTGAGCCCGAGTGTTTTCTCCAGGAAAAGCGAAAAATCATGGGCGTGAGTACTCTCGACGTCTACCGTAGTACTCTGAAAGATTTGTATTGTCAGCAGGAGATTCCACTTCAGGAAACATTTGCCAGAAACATGGGTACCGTTTGGTGGGGCTGAAGCGCATGCGAGCAGCTAGGTTTCAGTCTGGTGCACCAAGAGAATCTGGAAAGGGCTCCGTTCCATACTCTCTCTATACGAGCAGCTATGTTGCTCTACGCTGTTTTGTCAAGATGCCGATTTTGCTCATTTGGCTTTGACGATACAATGGAACCTAATGTGTCGGTCGGAATCAGTGCAGACGCTTTGTACTGAACATCTTAGTACAAACGACGACCGTGTAGGCTGTGTGATGTACAAACTTAGCCAAGCGAAGAAGGAAGAGTGTCCAAAGCCCCTCGTCACCTGTACGCGAATCCATATAGTACATCTACGTTTTAACGGCGCTTGCGATCTACTTGGCGTGCCGGTCCAACGCAGCCGCCAGTTTCAACTATATCCGGGATCTTAACAGTAAGTTCGGTTTGGTAACACACTGCGGTAATTAAATTTCAAAAAGATAGACCAGAGTCATTACGGCACACATTCAGTCCGGAAGGGCGTGGCTACTGCTGTCTGCAGCGGGACAACTAGGTGTCCTTCTATAGCAGGCGAGTGCTTGAGATTTGGATGGTCTTAAGGAGGGGTTCAAGATCGTTATATTCGCTACAAGTCAGCGGGCGCCCAATATTTAGGACGCGTAGTGGCCGGAAATCCATTAAACCGGGCCAATTTCCCAGTGCTTCACCCTCATTTTGTGGATGATCAGGACGGCAATGTTTTCGCTTTCGTTGAGGAAACGTTTCCTTCACTGTAAAAAATTTGGCACCCTGCAAGATATCATAAAGCTGTGCATTGCCTCTCTTGTTTACCATAACAACTACCTACGAGAGACAATGCCCACATCACATCCACTGTTGTCGACGTTTCTGTACCGGCGATTAGACGTGCTGAATCACATTGGAGCAGTTCTCGTTCGTGGCAAATCTCCTCGGATGAAATCGAGAGGCATTCCTCTTCACGTTGAGCTCTACAACATCTACAGCACATGCAAACATCCATTAATAATTTGCCCCCTTGTCGCGTTACCCGGGGTGCTTCCGAAAAGGAAAGTTTATTAATGAGGAAAATAAAAACAGGTACTTGGCCACGATAGGCTGCCCCTTCATCTTGCCTTGAATAAGCAGTCGTGGACGCGTGCCAGCGCCCGCTCAAGTCCCGCACAGCGTGCCACCAGTCCATACAATCCGTGCGGCGCAGTCACAGCGTCCTCGATACGTCTCTAGGCACGTGCCTGGGTCCATTGGCCAGCGCCAGCAAGTGTAGATCGCCGACGCGACCACAGCTTGACCGCCTTGAACGAAAGGCCGTAATCGGCGACACTGCCCCCCAAAGCTTGGTCGCAGCGGGACTTGAAACAAGACTAATCCACTTGATCACGGAGTTTGTCAGCTTCGTCGGTTGTAGACACGTAATCCGCAACCTTGACCGGAACATCTTGTAGGAGCGTAGACGAGGCTCCCACAAATTCTCGATAGGCAGCAGTCCCATCCAGGGAGGAAATACCATCGGTCAGTAGAAAACTACTGATCTGTCCACAACGCGGCGCAGAAAAGACGGCAATCAGTAGAAAATGATAAAGTTCGATCCGTACCTAACTCTATCATAGCTACATTTCTGCTGCCTTCAGCAAAACCGCTTTTGCCCTAAGCGTACCATACCTCGAAAGCCTTATGGGAGTTCTCCCTTCGTGGTAGATCTTTCTGACATCGCTACAGCTATAAGCATGGGTGTTTTGAGGGAGGACGCAAAAGTTGATACCTCAGACCGCTCCAGCCAAAAGTATGGGGGAGCATACGCGACGCGAACCAATACTGCAGACACTGAGTTTCCAACACAAATAAGGAAACTAACGACACAAACAATTGCAATCGTTGACTGCTGATTAATAATTAAGGTATTTCTTTCCAATACATTATCTTACTGATCCTCACTCTCAATAAATATCAGCAGCAAACGGACTGGGGAGTCAATCTCTGTGAGTAGATAGAACTCTACTAACGTACCCTTAGAGTAACCAGTTGGATACGTCGTGTACTCAGCTACTTCAACGTCAACATGTTATTTCGGTGTACTATTTTTTAGCTGCTCAAAACGCCTTTATTTATATGGTTGTTTTTGTGGAGTGCACGTCGGTGGCATTCGCCATTTTGGTCGATGCCTCCGCTCAACCTCCGACAGCGTCACGCCCGAACGATCCAGCGCCGTTTGGACGGCTCCTTTTGGCAGCTTCGTCTAAGCAGAGAAGTTAGCATACCGAACGAAGTCGACCGAGAGCTGGACGCCGTGCGTGCATCGTCCATCGGTGGTGGGTTACGTGACGTTGTCAGTAGAGGAGGAGGTCTTTTTGCAAACGAGCGCCGAGCTCGTAGAGGAGACAATGCTCAGCTCTTCGAGGTAGAAAGAATATTCGCCAAACGGTGGGTCAATAACTTCGTATACTACCTTATTCAATGGGTGGGGTACACAGAGTTGACGCGGGAGCCAAGTGCCAACGTGCCAGCGCACCTAAAGATGGTGTTCGAGCACGAGTCAGTCAATTTCGTCTGGGTCTATCAATCTACGCGGGGAAGACGAACCCAGCGTCGCGAGCAGCCAACGCGCCGGAGTCAGAGACTGATAGACCAAACGAGGCAGGACTAAGAGAAAATGCAAATGCGAACTTAACACCAAACGAGGCAGGACTAAGAGAAAATGCAAATGCGAACTTAACAGCACTCCAGTAGCTGTGAAATCAGTAGTTGTGCAGGCAGCGCCGCGTTGGGGACAGATCAGTAGTTTTCTACATGACCGATGGTATTTCCTCCCCATCCAGGACACGAACAGCTCCCAGCGCTCCAGTGCAGCGTTGATGCGATGATCGACGAACCTGTCAACACCAAGAAGCATACCTTGGCTTGACACCAGCTCCAGCAGCTCTGCAGCTGTATCCAGTTCTGCATCCGAGTAAAACTTCAAACGGGAAGCATGGACGTCGTACTTGCGCCCTGTCACCAAGTGCTGGATTTCAAACGAGTGCGGCAGCGCAGCGACGACCTTGAACGGCCCAACCCAATGCCCCAAGAGCTTGTGGTTGGGCAGGCGCTTGTCGATCCTCGACCACAGCACAAAGTCACCGACGTCAAAATTGCAGCGGTATCACGGTGCGCAGCAGTACCACGGTGCGCAGCGATATCACGAAGCCGTTGTCGCTGGCGAGCGTCAGCCACTTCCTTGTGGAGAGCACGGAGCGACACACGGAGCTGGTCAACGAATTCCGCCACGTTGTCCAGGTTGGCGATACGTTCACTTCTCTCAGGTGTTGTTGGCACTACGATTGCGTCAAGAGATGACGACGCGGGAAGTCCCGTAAACACTTCCATGGGGGCACATCCAGCATGCGATTGCACGCGCGTGTGATTGAGGTTTGCCTGCACCGCAGGCAGAAAAATACGGCCATTCGCTCGCGTCCAGTGCATACTCCATCAACAGGGCTTTAAAGACTTGTAACACGTCCTTGTTCAGCCTCTCAACCGTGTCATTTAGCCATGGGGAGTAGACCGGGGTAGATCTTAGCTCCACATTCAGTCTCGCAGCCAGGTGCTTCTTCATCGTATTGCGAAAATGCATTCCTTGGTCGGAGATCAGTGTCTCTCGGGAGGTCATACCTGGCATGCCACATCGTCACCGCCTCAGCAGCGGTGTATGCGGTCGGGGTAGTACACGGGAAAAGCTCACAAAAATGGGATAGCCCATCCTTCACTACCAGTAAGTACGACGAATCGCCAAAACCTTCACCAAGAGTCAAAACGTCCCAATGGACGACCTCGATTCTCCGGACAGGAGTCAGCAACGGACCATACGGACGGGGTATTTGACGAGGTCCTTTAAAATGCTCCACAGTAGGCACTCGCGAACGAATTTGGCCACTTTGGTCTCCAGTCGTGCAATCTGAAATCGATCCTTCAGCGCCAAAATCATCGGTGCTTGACCACGATGACCTTAAGATCAACAGTGGGCAACCACAAACAGTCGAGCGAGCAAGTCCTGTGCAGCAGCGGGTATCCAGATGCGGTGGTTGATGGTCACCACACCATCCTCCTCCTCCGAGAAACTGGTCAACCTAGAACGCTCGCGTGCAGCGGCGGCTTGAGCAGCCTTTATGTCTTCACGAGATGGGAACGCAAAGTTTTCGTCCGCGAGAGGGTGGAGAGGCGAGAGTGAGGACACTGGGGCAATTTGACCGCTGCGCGTCTGCACGGCTGCGACCTGCACAGAGTCACGCGTGTGCCAGCGGGAGATGATGTCGGCCCATACATTCTTCTCCCCTGGAATGTGCTCGATCGTATAGTGGATGCCACAGAGACACATCGCCCAACGCTGCAACCGATGACCAACATGTTTTTTTTAGTTCAACGTCTGGGGCAGAAATGTACGCCAAGTTGGCATGGTCGCAGAATAAGCGAAACCCTTTCGGCCGGAGTAGGAGGTATTCGAGATCCTGGCAGGCTTTGACGATCGAAAAAGCCTCTTTTTCCACGACCGCCCAATTGAGCTTGGAGTGCTTGAAAGTGCCACCTTTGCACACTACGAGTTCATGGTGCTGTTGATCCACCGGCAACGAGAAATTCTAATCACGAACTTGAGCAACAATTATGCAATATCCAGTGGCAGAGGCATCCGTGAAAAGTAGTAGTTCGGCGTTAACATCCGGGAAAGTCATGAGAGCAGAATTCGCCACTAAGGCAACGACCGCGTTGTACGCAGCTCGTTCCTCGTTAGACCACGTTGTAGCAATATTTACAGCATTCCGGTTGCGCTTTCCAATCCGACTACATTCCGCATTCAATTTGCCTTGTAGCGGGGCAATTACACGCGCGTAGTCATAGAAAGAATCGTGCAACCAATTAGTAGCGCAGACAAAATATTGCAGCTCCACCACTGTAGCAGGCAATGGCAAGTTGGCAAGAGCATCGACACGGGCGGGGTCGTGACGGACGCCCTCACCCGAAATCAGACGACCGCACCACAATATTTCCACCGCGAACAGCGATGACTTCGACATGTTGAGCTTGAAACCAGCGTCGTGCACGATCTCAAAAAATGTGCAGAGCGTTTGCAAGAATTCCTTTATTGTCGGCGCAAAGAGCAGCACGTCGTCGACCCAGACGATCGCCGAGTGCGGTATCAGAGGGGCTAATTTTGCTTGCACTTGGCTCTGTAACAGAGCGGAGTCCATAGCTCCTTGGGGCTCTCGGGTGGGTGCGAAGACACCATCAGGAGTAATAAACGAGAAAATTTCCTGCTCTCTTCGTGCAGAGGTATCTGCTAAAAACCTTGCGAAAAGTCCACTCGGCCAAACACCTTCTTATTCCGGAAGCTCTCCAATGCATCGAGCAGAGACGCAGCGGTGGGCATACTACCTGCTATCGGGACAGTGACGCTGTTTACAGGCCTGTAGTCGATAGTGAGACGAAATTGATCCTTCGTGCCTGGCTTGCGCACTGGCACCGCCGCGCAGGCAATCGGGCGGCGTTGTTTGGCTCCACCAGATTATTCGCAACGAGAGACTTCACATATTCGCGGATGAATTGGGCTTGTAGCGGTGCGTTCTTCCGTGGATGGGTGCGGTAAGGCACTGCATCTTGCCGCAGCGTCACATGGAGTGGCTCGACGTCAGCCGGTGGATCGGGACCGACAGCGTCACGCCAAATATCAAGAAATGCAGCAAGCAGGTCACGGACGGCCTCGACGTGTTTAGCGGGGAGTCCACTGGTGACGGCACGTTCTAGCTGTTCGTCCAGTAAACGTATTGGCTCGACTACATCTACAGGTGGCGGGAGTTCATCTCCCACCGGAAACTCGCCCACCTCATCCTCGAGAAGTGGGGAGCCAGCCAGCTGGGAAAATTGCTGTTCCACGTCAATGCCGAGTCCCTTGAGCACCTTGCGGCCCAGTAAAAATTCATCACCACCTCCAGCCAGCACCAAGCATGGCACCGAGCGTAGCACCACCAACCCAGCTACAGTAGCAACTCCAGGTCCGAGAGCATTTCTTCGTCGCACAACTGCGTCTGTCCATTCGCCCGGACGGCCTCCATAGCCACTGGTATCTTCGTCACCTGAAGAGTAGGCTGCATTGCTCGGAGCAAATTCAGCGTTTCTTGGGGCACAATGCTCTGGTCAGTAGCCGTGTCTGGAGCATAGGGGGGTCTCAACTAGCCCATTAATCCGGACACTGCTTGCGACCACTGCGTACCTAGCGGCCTTGGATCGCGTGACCAGGGGCTAATGGTAACCAAATATCATATGATATTTTTGATAGTAATAGTACTATTTTCGATATTAAATAGTAATAGTAACTCATTTTTGCAAAAGCTAACATAATATTTTTATATTAGCTCGGAGAACTGACAAATATTAGATACTACATGATATTTTATGATATTTTCCCACTTAAGTACGTTTCTTGCCAGCTTACCTCTGTGAACCGAGCGGAGCCAAATAACTTTTTCGATCAGGTTCTAGAAAAGCAGTAGGCTTTAAGACTGACGAGTATTTGCTCTAGTATTTCACTGTGACACAGACAAAGGCGATCGAGATGGAAAACTGCAAACGCTTGCAGCTGTTTAACGTTGATAGAGCGAAATCTAGACATTTGTTCTTGTTCTCTTCCGATCTCCTCGTCGACATCGTGCGTCTAATAAACCTGCTGCCTGTGGCGCTAGATTAATGCGCTCAGCAGTGCCAACACACAACGCCAACCTTGCCGTCACTCACAATTGTCCCGGTACTCACGGTTGATTAGTAATACTTCAGCTAGTCGAGCGTTAACGACATCTGATTAGTTAATGTAGCCCGATTACGCAATCATTGAAAAATATAATATCGTATTAACTAATATTAAGTTGATATTTAATAATATCATATTGTCTCAAAAGAAAATATTAGGTGATATTTTTTATATTAACTGGTCTACAGGTGATATTTTCACAATATTAACTTCACCGATTTTGGAGTTACCATTAACCCCTGCGCGTGACGCCCGATTTCTGAGCTTTAGCCTCTCGATGCTTGCGAAGAGCTTCTTCACGCTGGACATCGGTGGCAGTAGGGCAGTCCTTGAGCGAGTGTTGCCTCTTACATACCAGGCATCCGTCATATGGCGGCGTACCCGTCTGTTGACGCGTCGTGCGGGCAGTAGCGTTACCAGCAGTGGCAGGTCGCGTCGATGTCGCGGGGGCTGACACTATTGGCTCCCCCATTCTTTTGCGGCTTTCGCTCGCCCTTCGCGCCCTTGGAGTCGGTCCTTCTGGCATGATCTTGAGATATCCGTTGGAGCCGCTGCTGTATTTTAGCATGCTCGAGAATCAGATCGAAGAGCGCGACTTGCAATCGCGCCGCTCCAGCTCAATGAGGCGCCCAATTTGAGCCTTGAGGACCGGTGGCTGGAGGTTGTCGACGAGGAGGCGGACCGAGCCTTCATCCTGCTCTTGAACTCGGGGTCGTCTTCACCATCGGCCCCGATGAGGCCCTGGAGACCATTGTCCTCCACTATACCATTGAAATCTTCGTAGTAGCGAAAAATGCGCGCGTCACAGTCATCAATTGATAGGTTCATCCTTAGGTTCGCACAAAACAGAGACGTAACGTCTGGCACGAATTCGTTCGTGAGGGTGCGGCATCGTGCCTCCACGGCACCCATGATGTCGGCATCAGTGACGGACGCAATAGGCTTCTTAAGCACATACTTGGCCATATTCTTCGGCGTCTGTCGCCGCACGAAGCCCTTAATAGTAGCCACTACGTCCTCGTAGGTTTCCCCCGTGGTGGAGCAGCGATGCTTCATCTTTTCGACGTAGCGCTCCCACTCACGGTGCCACTCGATAAGAGCGGCATGCTCCCAGCTAATCGGCTCCGGAGCCTTGAGGACCTCAACGATCGGCTGGAGGACTGACATATCCACGTCTCCGTCGGAGTCGACCGTGAATCGCCCCGTCATGTTGAAGTTACCCGAACTAAGGTCGCACTTAAGTAAACACGCACTTAGTCGACGTGGTACAGCAGTCAACGACGACCGACGACGACGACGAGAGAAATCTTCAGTCGAACGCGCACTGAAGAGACGATCAACAAACGCTACGCTTCGTGAGCGCAAAGCCAGCTTTGTCCCGTTACCCGGGGTGCTTCCGAAAAGGAAAGAGGAAAACAAAAACAGGTACTTGGCCACGGAAGCCTGCCCCTTCACCGTGTCTTGAATAAGCAGTCGTGGGCGCGTGCCAACGCCCGCCCAAGGCCCGCACAGCGTGTCACCAGTCCATTCAATCCGTGCGGCGCAGTCACAGCGTCCTCGATACGTCTCTAGGCACGTGCCTGGGTTCTCCATTGGCCAGAGCCAGCAAGTATAGATCGCCGCCGCGACCACAGCTTGCCCCCCTTGAACGAAAGGCCGTAATCGGCGACCCCCCCCCCCCCCCGATACTTCTTGAGGGAATGTCGACGCTAATAGAGGAGAAGGTGTCACTGCTGGAAATATCACGAAGCAATTGCTGGAGACCGTGATTGGGCCATTATTAGTGCGTGCAGGACTGCCACAAGGAGCATCAGCTCCATCATTTCGCACAAATGTATCACCAGACGAAAGTCAAGCTTACTATTAAAACGGTCAATGTCCCTTCTTACCAGAAACATTTGTGTTTCCGCGCACAGGACCTTATGGTGCGTGGCAATAATGGTGGCTCGGTGATAAAGCTAGAGGATAGCCTCCTCTAAAAATATTCACCCACATGACTTTGGGAAGCGCAGCCATCGCAAAACGTTTTTTTTTTCGATTGGGCCATGATGACCAAGCATCTCATCGATGCAGCGACGGCAGCTGGTCGAATGACTCCTACACGCCCAACACAACAAGAGGCAGCGGCAATTTTTACCACTGCTATGAAGAAGCTAAAGCTAACCTCATCAAGGCACAAGCGCTGAAAAACAGAGCTCTCCGTCACCACTGCCCTTCATTTAGTTAGAAAGAACCAGAGTGCAGATAAGCGACACAAACGAATCGATTAACTACCAATTAAAACACGTTACTTTACCGTCTGAAATACATCTTACGTTTTTTTTTCAGATAAGTGATGGCAAAAGTGTAGAGAAGCAAGTTGGGTCAATGCCGCAATGCTGCACTGGGTTTTAATGATCAAGAAGAAAGGCAAGACGCAGCACGATTCACTTGTCTTGATTTTAGACCACTTAATCCGATCGAGTTATCGTATGTGAGCTATCGCTCAATTGGCATCGCTAGCACAATATAAACCCTCCGATAAAGAGTTGTTGTATTGGTCAAAAAAAATTGTACCAGAAATTGTGAAATCGGTACATTTGGGTTTTCTCATCTAATATTAGACGGGTGAAGCCGTACCGACCCTTAAACGCATGCTAAGCATTCCCTGATTCGAATACAGGTATCCATTTCGAAACACGCGGCTTAGAACAATGGCAAGGGACGAATGACTTAGCAACGATGATGTGCTATCCTTGTGAATGCGTACAAGTTCTCCTTAAAATGTCGCCAAGAAGACGGTAACGCGGCAGGAAGAAAATTCAAATCGGTCCTACAAGCACGGCTGCGCTTTTCTGGGAGGTCTACAAGGCGCGTGAAGCTGCCGACACTTTCGCCACTTTCGAGATGGCCATGTGCTTAATCAACGATATATATCAGCTTCCCGTCTAGTTTTACGTTGATATCGGTGTCAGGCATCGTCAGAAAATTTGAGAGCTTTTAAAATATTATACTGAAAGCTCAAATGTGGTTTGTATTAATAGTGTTGAGCGGATCAATTGATGTCTTTCACTCTTTGTGCCCTTGTAAACCTAAACGCTATTATATATATTATATATTTATCTTTGGCGTATGGTTTGACTATTGAGCCAATAACAACCTTGTAATTGGTCCGGTGCCCTTTCCCCAAACTTTTGAGCTTCTGAGAGCCACTTTTTTAGCTACGTTTTCACTCATAAGGAGCCCAAATTAAGCAAATCTGACCGCAGATTCGGCGCAATTTAACCCTTATATCTAACGATCGTAAATGGAAATCACCATCGGCTAGGAGTTCCAAAGTTTGGTGCAAACTATTTTGGCCCGTACAGTACAATCATCTTTTTCAAACTGATGAGTAAGATACGATATTTAGAAAAACGATAAATTGAAATATTTGTTTCTAAATCCATCGACGCAGATTTCATTTCCGAAGTAAACTATGAGCTCGACCACTGCCGCTGCAAAGACCCGGGCCTACGGAGACCTGAAGGAGTCCATCAGCACCAAGGACTGCTACTGTTTGAATGAGGACCCGAACAAGCCCTTCCGTAATCTCTTCGCGGGCGACGACTCGCTCGTCCTCAAGTCGGACGCCGATGGTGGGAGTTCATCAAACACCATATCCGTGAATAATTTAATCTAATCTACCGTGTGTTCTCGTTTTAATACTACTGCGATTAAGAACAATTGATGTTGTATCTTGAGTTCCAGGATGCTGTCAAGATCTTCTCGCTCAACATTGTCGCGCCACAGGGTGAGGAGGCGCCACGCGTCATCAAACTGTATGTGAACCGCCCCAATTTGGGCTTCTCGGACGCTGGAGACGTGGAGCCCACGCAAACCATCGAACTTAAGGAGGAGGACCTTTTGCCCGAGAATGACGTGGAGCTGCGCTTCGTCAAATTCCAGCGTGTAAAGAGCGTCTCCGTCTTCGTGGAGGAGAACTACGGGGCCGAAGAGACCGTGCTTTCCAGCCTCAAATTCTTTGGTGCGTTGCTGCGCTTGTTGTTGCCACTAGTTGCATTCAATTTTTGACTAGTTGCAGCAACAATACTGACTTTTTTTTCCGTTGCAGGCGAAACCCTGGCCGGGACCAACATGAACGAGCTCAAGAAGATCAGCGACGAATAAAAAAATGTGCATGTCCAG
>NW_003303450.1:126780-133457 GCF_000142945.1 Phytophthora infestans T30-4 | reverse complement strand
TCATAGTCCAATTGGCTAATAATGGGTCTGGCTCCCCATATATCAGCCAATGGTATGACAGCATTTCAGCACACGCTAGTCGTGTGCTGATGCACCTACTTTTGTAAAGAAATCTACCTACTTATGTAATGGAGGGGCCCATTACAAAAGGTTCCATGCCATACGAAATTTTTAAGTTTTTTCGACATACGGCCGATGGTGTTCAGGGAGGGCCATGCATGTTGACCAATGTATGTCAGCTTCGGGATGATCACCGCCGCTGCGATTGCGCTGCGGTGGTCTACCATAAACGTCTTACATCTGGCCAGGGTCAGTCTTGTTCTCAGCTGCTTGTCTGCTAGCCGCCATGTTCGCTCCGGGTCCGGTCTACTTCCCACCTCAATGCCCAGATACCGCCCCACGTCCGTGACGGGCTGGAGCTGGAGGGGAGAGGGGAGGGCCGTATCGGACGGTAAACCTCTCGGATGTAGAGCGACCACCATCGTTTTTTTTGTGGTTTAGCGTCAACCCGGCCGCCGCCCCAAAAGCGTCGGTTATGGTTAATAGCGTTGGGATCAACCGGGGAGATGCTAGGTATGAAGCCGTGTCATCCGCGTAGCCCGCGACTTTGATCTCAACAGCTCCGCCGGCAGAGCGGAGGTGAATCCCTGTTAATTGCTGGTGTATGTCCAGCTGTTGGTAGAGCGCGTCCAGGGCCAGTATGAAGAGCAGCGGGGCCAGAGGACAACCTTGACGTATGCCACTAGTCACTTGGACCCTTCGTGAGAGAAATCCATTGGCCAGGAATCTGGCCGACGTGCCGTCGTGCAGGAGCTCTACCGTGTTAACGAACTGCTCTGGATACCCATGACGTCGTAGCGCTTTTATAAAGAAATCTCGCGACAGTGAGTCGTACGCCTTCATGAAGTCTAGGAATAGGACAACCCCCTCCTCTTGATCGGCGTCGGACTCGATATATCTTTGGGCGGCTTCAAATAGGTGCAGAGTCTCATGGATTGTGCTCCCAGGGACGAACCCGTTTTGATTCGGATGAATGCGGTCCACGAGAGTAGGTCGGACACGCTTGGTTAGGATCTTCGCGAAGATCTTGTAGTCCGTGTTAAGGAGAGCAATGGGGCGAAAATTAAGTGCATCTCGGAGATTTCCGCCTTTCTTGATGCAGTAGATATTGGATTCCAGGAAAGAGTGTGGGAACACTCCTGCGGAGTACCATTTGTTGGGCATCCAGGTGAAGATAGGGATCAATTGCGCTTTGTATTCGCGATACCAGTCGTTCCCCAGATGATCCGGTCCCGTCGCCTTGCCGCTCTTCCATTCATTAAAACCTGCAGCTACTTCCGCTTCCGTGATCTCACTCGTGATCGCGTGCTGATGCATTGTCGGGTCATCCACCTTCTTAATCCATGCCACCACCGCGTCCTGGGAGCCCGGGTCCCGGACCCGTTGTTGGAGTATCGGAACCCATGCATCCGCCAGGGTGTCCGCTTTGGCGTGGACCGCACACACCGGCCATCCCTCCACAGCATCCAGGCGGCGAAAGGTGTTGTCCTGGTACTTGTTAGAGGCTCGCCGGAACATGGCCTTCGTGGACTTCCCTTCCCAAAACGTCGCGTCAGTAAATCTGCGTCGTTGCCGAACCGACGTCCTTTCCCGCTGGCAATCTGCTATGGCTCTACGAATGCGCGAGTGCGGCGTGGATCCGACCCCGTCCTCAAGGTCTAAGACATCCAAGCCAGCAGTGATGGCCTCAACCGTTGCAACGCCGTCAGCGTCCTGGGCCAGAAGTCGCGTCTGTTGCGCCTTCAGACGGCGGAGCTTTTGGCGAGTTGTGTTACGCAGACGGTATCTCTGACCTCTTATCACCCTTCGGGTGACTTGGGCAATCTCCATTTTAAGCGCATCCCATCTGTGTGCGACGTCCTTCGCCGAGCCCTCTCCAGTTGAGATCTCAGTCCAGAATTGTTCTAGTAGCAGTGTGACGGCGGCCTTAACGGCCGTTTCTGCATACGCCGGGGCCGGGTGAAGACGCCCGGTGCGTTTGATCCGTACGGGGTCCCCTGGAACTTGGAGGTGAAGGAGAGCCCCCTAGTGATCCGCATATGTGAGCGGTGGGAGAACCGCCCAGCCTGCCACCCAGGCTGCCATCGCCGGGTTCAAATACCACCGGTCTAAGCGCGACGAGGCTTCCCCATGCCCCGCGACCGAGTAATGGTATGTGTGGGTGGCCACCTGATGGGCCCGGAGCGCCTCTGGGTCCCAGCACGCCGGTCTCGCCTCCTCCACTGGGTCCAGGAGCCCCCAGTTCGCAAGCAGTTCACGTAGAGGAGCTGAGTCGTGTGTACCTGAGGAGGAGAAATAACTTCGATTTGCCTTCTCGTCTAGGGTGCAGTTGAAGTCCCCCCCCCGACAGCAACTAGGGTGTCGACAGGAAGGTCAACCTCGAGTAAAGATCGGAAGAAGTTCTCTCGCTGCGCTGTTCGATGTGGGGCGTACACATTGAGTAGGAGCAGTTTCTGACCGTGCAGGGTGCCTTGGACCGCCATGAAGTGGGGGCTCCAGTGTTGCTCAAAGGCAGGTATCACGTCCTTGAATGCACCGTACGGGTTGACAAGAATGGCTACTCCCCCTTTCGAGTCTTCCGACGGTGCCCAAAACGAATAAGCACATGTGCCTGGTCCCGTGCGAAAACCTCACCCGGCAGCATGGTGGCATTCGTACCGATAGATCTCCTGCGGGTTGACATGGGTCTCCTGTAGCAACTGAACTTCTATACGTCCTTGAGGAAGCGAGCCCCGGAGTGATCTGAACCAAGCATCTCTGTCTGCCGCGCCATTTCCGAAGCCATTCACATTGTGGGACACGAAGCAGCTTGTGTCCAAGTCACGGGCACCAAGATCCCCGGGCCCACTGCTGTTGGAACGATCCATTCTAGCCTTTTCCAACCGTTGACGAGCGCGCACCGTGCGACGCCGATCTGTTCTAAACTGACGCCGGACTGAGGTGGCAACAAGCTCTGGGGGTAGAGTCTGAAAAAAATCTCCCAAGGACCGCTGCCCTGGCCGGGTTCGGGAGCTCTGCCTGCGGTGGGGAAGAGGGGTACTCTGTCGAGTATCATTCACCCTGTCCCTGCAATGCCTCCCTCGAGGCAGTTCCGCCTGATGCTGCACGGGGTTGTCATCAGGCGCTAAGGAGCCTAGGGCTCTTTTATTTACGGCGGGGGAGAGCGGCTGGGTTCACGCTAGCCTCCAGCCGTTCATCCTGCGTCAATCCAGTGGAAGTTGCGCTACCGCTCCCCAATTACCCCCCCGCGGTCTCGTCACAGATGATGCCCAGCACTGGGTAGGTGGTGACCCATAGTCGTAGGGAGCTGGATGCCACCCTCCCCATTGCGGTGCTCTTCCAATGTCGATGAAGATAAGGCAATACGTGGAGCAGCCGCCAGTTGGATAGAGAGATCCCTTGTGGTCGAGCTCTCGAAAAGGACGCTGGAGGCCAGTGCGCGAGGCGAGCCCACCGGTTATGGTCTGCCATTAACTCCATGCGATCCGTGCCGTCGATCGAATCCCCAGCCTGAAGCCACGCTGAGCAGTATTCCCTCGGTGTGTCCATAAGAGAGGAATCAGCAACTATCCGGCGCAGAAAGTCCCGTTGGGAGCGATACACCTCGAGTCGACCCCAGTGCTCGATCACCTTTTGGGGAAGCTGCTTCGCTGCGAGTTCTGGGTATGGTAGGATTGCAAAAAGCTCACGAACCACCTCTTCATCACCAACATAATGTGCTATCACATCCGCAAAGGGTGGGACTTGGCCGAGATGATCGGCGATCGCAAAACCTGCGCGGGCACGCTCCCACCATTGCTCATAGGCACCGTTGTTTGCGTGTTGAGCCGACTGGAGTTTGATGGCTTGGGCCGGCATGAGCCCATCCAAAGTATCCGCCGCAAGCAAGTCCCAGTACCCTTCGTCTGCAAGCCGTCGCCGAGCCGGTGGTCGTGTCCTCGGTGGCGCCACCCACTCCGCCACACTGGTTACTTCTGAAGTCCCCGCCGCGTATGGGTCGATTCCAGCAGTTAGGTATACCAGCTGTTCCTCCTCAAACATGAATTCCTCCATATGTTTCGCATCATAACTGTCTGCATCTAGAATTCTCATTCCTCGCCGAAGATGCACAACGTCCAGTCGCTGTCGCATCGTAAGGCAAGTGAGAAGGAATGTGTTGACTTCATCACAATCGTTTCTGAGGTCGATAGGCTGTTTGTCAAGGGATACTGTGAAGGGGGCTTCATGACAGGAGGGGTCCTGGGTCCGTATGACCTCTACATTTGGTGCTGTCGAGAGACAAGATGAGATCCAATCGAACGGAGCAGTAATTTCCGCTGCGTAGGTCGGATCTCCTTCTGCCTGCCAACGGAGAAAAAGCTCGCCGTGTTGGACTCCATAGAAGTGGCGCTCATGATGTTTAAGAAGCATCAAAGACGGTAGCACGTGCAAACGGCCGCACGCCTGTAGGTACTCTGATGCCTCGGCGTCCGTCATGACTGTGCACACGCCAGACTCATGGGTCGATGCGGTCCCCTCCCTCCCCTCTGGCATCGCATGATGGCAGTAGCTGTATACTTGCATGTGTGCATCACCATTTGCGTCCGTCCAACACCAGTAACGGCTGACGGAGGTACTGCGCGTACGTGCGGAGAACATTGGAGGTGGCCCAGTGGGCACAGGGAACTCTGCGAGCGACCGAGCGGTTTCGCTCAATCAACAGGTGCTGGAACAGGAGGGCCGTGGCTAGCTCCCGTGAATCTGGGGATGGGCACGCAGGGTACAGGCGCGCCAACTCCTGAGTCGGATCGATGAGGCCGAGAAGAACGTCGGTCCGTAAATTGGCCAGCATTAAACAATAAATAGCCTTTTTGTGTGAATTCACATCTTTTGTCACGGCCGGGGACAGTTTCAGAGACCCGGCATCATGGTTGGTCACAGTTGCGTAGAACGCCAGGATGGCGCACTGTCCGGCGTCCGGCACTGACACCTCCCTTCCACCAAACCATGACAACCAAAAAGCCGCCTGCGTGGGGTTTCGGGCCGTTGCGATCGTTGTCACGTACTCCACTTCCGGTTCTGGTTCCACGGTCTCCAGTGTCGCGAGCTTGGAGGTCTGACCGAGAGGCGGCGTGGGCTGGGCTAGTTTATCCGATCTAAGATCAGAGGAAGTTGAGGCAAGCGAGTAGGGGAAATCAGACCCTGGTGTCGGGGCTGTATCCTGAGAATGCGTGGGGGCTGAAGACCCTATGTAGCTCAAGGTGAGGTTCCCTTCGCTGTCCAGAGAGCTGCTTGCCTTTACTTCGGTCCCGCTTGTGGCCTCCGCCATACCCATCGCTACGTCAGACGCTAGGGAGAGGGTCTCCACTATTCGTTGACCCCGAGGAGATAAAGCATTAAGGCTCTGCGTCTCATCCATCATGATGACGTCCACTTCCTCCGTGTTCCCGTCGTCAGGAAACGCGTAGGCTGCATCATCGTTGTTACTGTCTGAATCCTTGCCCTCGTCGTCCCTGTCCGAGCTATCTGCCTCCGACTTCATGTCTTCATCCATGAGTGCCTCGAAGCGTCCGTACGTACAAGCCGGTCCTTCCGAGGTGTGCATATCCATCTCCGCCATGTCCTCGTCTTCAGCCGGATCGGCGTGGCCTACGTTGGGCTTCTCCAACGCCGAGGGTGCCCGCGATTCTTCCCTGTTTACAGGCGTCGTCTCTTCACCCATCTCAGGTCGGTCAACCGGGCGTGTACGACGTCTCACAATTGTGTAATCTCCATCAGTCCTAGCCTCCGTGGGAGGAGGAATCGGGAGGGGTGAGAACCCCTTGCCAGGTGCACTCCGCCTGGGACGCTGCACGTTGACTGATGTGACCGGTACTAGCAGTGTATTTGGATCCTCTCCTTCCTGCTGCCGACAACCCTCTAGACATGGTGAACCAGAAGAGGTCAAAACTGGCTGGGTCAGTGTGCCGATACATCGCTGCCTGGCCTACCTCAAAAACTCTCACTTTACCGGCGAATTTCCGGTAGCCTCGGGTGCGGCTGGCCTCAAGGTGGGCTGGGTTGACTTTGCAGAACCCGGTCGAATGCTTGGGATTGAAACACCGTGCACAAGGTAGCCGATGATGGATGAGATGGTGGTGAATCACCGCGGTGGAAGACCCAATCTCCACCCGAGTGACTCCTTGTAAGGCGAGTGGGCATTCGTCTTGGGCAAAACGCAAAAGGTAGTGTCGGTTGTCAACCGTGACTCGGTCTCCCGTCCGTGGGCACTCCGCATCAAGGACCGACACTCCGGCCACCCGAGAGAGAGCTTGGACCAAAGTGGCCAGGCCAGTTCCTTTTGCGTCGAGGATTCGCACCGAGTAGAAACGCCGTAGCTGAGAGCCCGTGAAGGATCCAGAATTGGCATCTCCTTGTTCTTACAGTTCCAGGATCACACGTTGTAAACGCAGAGTCGCCCCCTTAAAAATGACGCGGCAATAAAAGAAGAACCGAGTGAAGGCGACGTGTCTGTGGGGAACTCACGAACATTCAAGTTGCAACTTGACACTTACCACTTGAGAGTCACATCGGGTGATTATTTCCCAGTGTCAGTACCAGTAAAAGTCACGTGCGCGAGTAGTAAAAACTCAAGCGAG
>NW_003303450.1:90424-94856 GCF_000142945.1 Phytophthora infestans T30-4 | reverse complement strand
TGCCAAGGTGTTGAGTGGATACAAACCAGAAGACGTTGTCCCTCTCCAAGACCTGTCCAGCTTTGACGCAGACACGCTTGACGCAATTGCTGAGTTCCAACGAGTCTGGTTCGCAGCTTGCTACCAACTTGAGACGGAAAGCTTCAACATCAACCAGAAGGTTCTGGATGTCCTAACCGCTTGCGTCGTTAGGCACTATCTCGTCGTAAAGGGCTTGAATCCCGACAGTCCAGCGGTGCAACGACTCGAAACCTGTGTTACGCAGGCTGGACGTACGCTTCCGGACCTCTTAGCTTGGTCGACGCATCTTGCAGGAGCGCATCATTCCTGTAAAGACAACATAGAAGCATCCACCTTACCATCCATGCCAATGGAACCAAGCCAAGAACAGAAGATCTATGAGCACCAGGCCTCTGTCATTAAACACCTTATCGAAAATTCCAAGCGCCAAGACGCCCGCATGGATCTGCTTGAGGCAAAGCTTAACGGTGATCCTGTAGCTGAAACGCGAAAAAGAAGCATATAAGATGAAGACGCCACAGATGTGAGCAAACCCAAGCAAAAACAGCGTAGAGGATCAGCAACCTACCTTCATGCGACTTGGTTTACCTGGTACGCGCAAGAGCCACGCTGGTACGTCGAAGCACCGAAGCAGCAGCGCTCGAAGGCCAAGCTGCTAGTCGCGTACATGAAGCTGTTCCTCGACGACGGCTTCGTTCTCAGCCAAACCTCTGCGGACTACCGCGACCGAGTTCTGGAACTGGGGAAGCGCGCCGAGAATGGCGTACTCACGTACTTGAAAGGCAAACACAGCATCAACTCTCGCGGATCGAGCGCGGTCCTCAAGCACCTCCAGCGGGTCCACTGCGCCGGCGCGCTAAATGCCAAGATCCAGCGCCACCGTCAACTGCTCCAGACAGCTGTAATCCAAGACCCGTCTCCTGGCTACACGCAGGACGTTCTTGAGGAGGTTAGTAAGTAGAACAAACACTTATATGCGAATACATTCACCCTTCCTCACAGCATCAAGCTATGTCGACCTCAACACACGTATGCAATCACCTTTCTTGCTGATCTCTGCTGCTCACGAAACTTGATCTTCGCTACAAGGCCTCTAACCCAAGCATAAGCAATAACGATGGCCCGATTTGAACAGGCATCCTCAAGGCCGAAACCTTGCGCTCTCCCAGTTGAGCTACATCGTTGGAGGGGGGGGGGGTCAGAGGCGACCTGGAGGCTTGGAAGCCCGTGAAGCCCGTACGGGAGATCAGCGTAGTTGCGATGAAAAAAGTAAGACTGACCGCCAACGTGGGCTGTCGGCGACGGATTGACTGAAAGTGAGAGGCTGCAAACCATTCGATACGTGTAGTCTAGCGCAATTACAAGTGGCACGTTTTTACTGGCAGATAATTAACCAATAAGCAGTAGTAGCTCTGATAACTGGCTGTCGTCAATCTTAATTTACCGGACAGATGCAAAATTATCCGGACGATCGTGGCGATTCTGCCTCATTGTTAAATTTGCTAGCTCATGCGCACGTGACTCTCATGCCAAAAATGCATAGAAAAACAAAATAGTGATTTCTCAGCCCATAGGGCGTTTCAGGCCATTTCCTGCCGTCTGTGAAACAGTCTGTTTGACCACTCTTTGGCCTTTTGCGTCTTTTCACATCAGGCATGCCCTCCCCTAAGCCTCGTACCTATCTGAGATAAACTGTGTACAACACATAGGTCCGATAAGGTCATCCGGTCCAATAAATTTTGGTATGGGATCGTCTTCACTGAATCAGAAATTGCGACGCGCGCTAGAGCAACATAACTGTACGTTGCAGGTAAATTGGTAGCGAATTAAGCTCGGTTATATCCGACCAGAAGCCGCCCAAAACTGTCATAACGTAAAGGGAGCAGAAGATACAAAAAAGGTACAGTAGCTCCATTTTTTTATAGGAACTCGCTGCTGCTACCAAAATTAGCCTCTACTTTCAGTGTACTTGTTGTCATATCATGTAAACTTTTTGTGGGCCGTATAGAGCCAGTTATCGCGTTTCGGGTTGAACTTAAGTGGAATAAAAAATAAAATACTTTACGGGCGGGAACCAAACAACTTTTTGAACATTTGAAGCCCGCGCTTTCGAAGCGACTGGCACTCGCGAATCTCCCCCCTCGGCGGCAAAACAAACGATTCCTGGTGCAGCTCAAACCCTAAAGCTGATTACTTGGCATGGTACGTTTGTATGTTACAAGTAGAAGGGTTGTGTAATAATAGCTAACTTGTACGAATGACAGGCGGACAGAGACAACCTCCCTCCATATCACAGCCACCGCAAAGTCACGCGTGCGCAACGAAACACAGCAGAGCTTGCGCGCGTTCAAATCCGCCAGAATGAGCGTCAGCTGAGGAATCAAGTTAGGCCGGCTGGGTCTCAGCTCCCTCCCTCTGTTGCGCACAATCAGTTATATCTGGCGGCTCTTAACGCAGAGCAGATTGCGCGCTCTCGCCAGGAGGAGAAAGCTGCGCATCTAGCCATATATGGGCAGCAGCGAGTTACTCGCAAGACCGCCGCAAAGCTGAGGATGAATCGCGAAGACTGGCCGGGCGACGATAGATGGGAAACTCGTGCTCTGCGACTCATGTATCCAGAAAACACGATTGCGGTGGAGTCGACCGATAATGACCGTGCGTTGGCGGAGATCTTTGCTGCGGAAGAAGATGCAGAAGCTTTCGAAGACGCAGATCCTCTACCCTCGGCTGACGGGACAGACGACTCTGACTTTCACGATGCGCCGCACGAGAAGGAATGAACGATGTGCTCGGAGAAGAAGAGAAAAGTAGTGATGAGAATGATGTGGACCGGAATAAGCGAGGATGACGAAGACGAAGCTTCTGATGAAGACGGGGAGATGGGAGAGTCTAAATCTGGTGCTGAACCAAAAATACACCAAACACTTTCGAATAACAGAAAAGTATGTGTTCCTGTACGTTTCGGGTCTTTGAAGAGGACCTACGATTCCTGAGAGGCTTTTCACGCCGCATTCGAAGTGTTCCAGCGGGAGACATACCAGCAATTCTCGAGGCGATCGAGTACGTCAGTGAAGATCCGAAACAACCAGATGACGAAGAATGCTGAAGCCCTAAAGACATCCGGCAGGCGTGCTAGGAAGGCAGTGAATTTGATTCCTACCGACTGGGAACACTACTCCATCACTTATAAGTGTATCCACGGCCAGGAATACAAGGCACGTGGCAAGGGGAAGCGCAAGCATCGAAAGGTTCGTGACACCAAGTGTAGTGCAAAGTTAAACGTGCGTGTTACGGCGACTTCGTATGGAGACTGGGAGCTGAAAATGTCTGCGTCCGGTGTACACAACCATCATATCACCAAAGAGCTTTGGGAGAGCTATGCTTAAAATCGAACTGTGAAAGATGTGCGCCTGACCAACGATGGCGAGGTCCTCCACAAAGCTGGTGCCAACGTCAAAGGGGTTCTGCAATACCTTCGCGAGCGCACAGGTAAATTTAAAAAAAAATGGTGTGATTTCAGTTTTTGAAGAGGGTAATTTTGGTATTTATGGTGTGATATGTAGGAAGAAAGACGACGCTGAAGGACGTACACAACATGGTTCAGAGAATTCGCTGCAAGCAAAGAGGCAACCTGACGGATGCAGAAAGAGCCTTCACAGTCTTGGATGAGTTCTGCAGTCAGAATGCTGGAAACACCGCCGAGGTTAATGCGTACAGAGAAGACGATATTGCTCATGTTGTCACATTTCAGACTTCGAAGATGAAGCGTTTGTTCTCGGCATTTCCCGAGGTTGTGATGGTGGACTCAACCCATGACACTAACGCGAATCGGTACAAGCTGTTTAGCTTCGTGGTGCATGATGTCTTCGGGAAGGTATGGCTGTAGCGACTTACGTAATGGATAATTGTGGAGTATCTAAGAATATATATGCTGTACCCTTTTCGTCTAGGGTCAATACGTTTACCATGCACTCGTGGAAAGCGAGCATAAGGTTAATTTGCGCAAGGTGGTGGAGATCTTCAAGAAAAACAATTCAGATTGGCACAAGATACGCGTCATTATGACAGACAAAGCTGTTCATGAAAATGATGTCCTGCGCGAGATGATTCCGCAGGCCACTCAGCTTCTCTGTCAGTGGCATGTGTTGACGTGGCTGAATAAGCAAGCAGCCCATCTGGCCAAGCCTGTGAGCAAGGAAGTAAAGGCTCTAATGAGTCTTCTGGTCTATGCTAAGTCGGAGGAGGGTTACGAGGATTCAAAAGGCGCCATGCTCCAGATGCTCAGCGGTAAAGAGAATCATCCTCTATTCAAGACTTCCACAGACAATTTTGGATAACTCGCACCAGTGGGTGTCATACAAGCGCGGAATGGCCCGCACCTGACGAACAACACTAATAACCGTATCGAGTC
>NW_003303450.1:50326-55033 GCF_000142945.1 Phytophthora infestans T30-4 | reverse complement strand
ATTTAGTGCCGTGATCTATTACAGTTTGCACGGGCGTATTGTATTTATTTAGCTGTCGAGTTTAAAGGCGTGAACACTGGCATCGTGTGTGAATATTCGAGGACGTTCGCTTGTACGCACTCAGGGAAGTACAAGTCTGTAGCTACGAAGCGGCCACGCCAAGAGACTCGAGCACAGGGCTGCAAGGCGCAGGTACATATATGTCGGCCTGGTCGGGACTGGTCGGGTCCAGTCGGGGTCATTCGGGTAGTTCACTGACTGACAGTGGTTATATATGCTCTACAGATTAATGTCTGCGTCCAGGTAGTTGATACAAAGAATACGACGTTTGCTGTGCGGATCACTCGTTGCCGACTAGAGCACAATCATCGTCTGACAAGCCTGGCTTTCTCTTCACATCCATCGAAACGCATTATCCTCGACGAGTCAACGCTAACTACAGTTGATCTACTTCGAAAAAAAGGTGTCAAGAAGTCTGGTATCATCAGCCACCTAATGAAGCACACCGACAGTAACCCCACCCCAAAAGATGTGCAAAACCTCGTCCAGAAACTAAAGGCTCGCGAACAACGCGATGGGCCTTCAAGCACTGACAAGCGGCTTAAGAAGTGGATGAAGCAATTTGGTGATGTGCCAGGGAACGTTGGTCGGGTTTTTTTGGACGACGTTGGTGGCAAGGTAGAGTGAATGCTTTTATCAGGTCTAATGTCAATTCATGAAGTTAACATTTGTTGTTTTGTGTGCTATTGGATACGCAGAAATTGCGACTTGCATCACATTGCAAACAAAGCACATGCGAACACTATTCGACCAATTTCCTGAAGTTCTGATGATTGACGCAACGCACGGGACGAACCGGTCTAAGTATAAAGTTTTTTCATTCATGGCACACGATACGTTCGGCAAGGGCCAGTTTGTGCAGCACGCGCTGCTTCAAAATGAGCGCTATGAAACCCTGTTGACAGCGATAGAGGAATTCAAAGCGAACAATCCTGCGTGGTCAAGACTTCAATGTGTGCTGGTGGATAAGGATTTCACAGAACTTTCCGTACTTGAAAAGGCATTTCCTGGGGTGACAGTCTTACTTTGCCAATTCCACGTGCTGAAGTACCTACGGGAAGAGATTGCTTCAGCTGACTATGGATTTTCGAGGTCTCAGAAAGAGCAACTGGGCGGTGTTGTGAGCTTACTTGTCTACGCAAAAATGGAAGCAGAGTACGACAAACGCTTCCAGTACATGGTGCATCTTGCGTCGATTGGCATATGCCGGTCCAGTTGCGAATGATCGATCTGGTATCGTCATCGGTGTGGAGTCGGGCTCAGTCGGTGTGGAGTCGGGCTCAGTCGGTGTGGAGTCGGGCTCAGTCGGTGTAGAAGTCACAGATCATGAACTGGAAGATATTTTTTCTCGCATTGATGAACATCCTTTTGTGAAGTACTTTCGATAGAATTGGGACAGCTGTCGTGAGCTCTGGTGTGCACATAGGCGCCAGAATACCGTCACACTCGGCAATAACACCAACAATCGCCTAGAAGCCTCTTGGAAGCAGCTTAAAGAGTGGGTGGATTCGTTTATGGGAGTGGATGAGTGCATCGCTTCGACCATGTACTATCAAACGTTACAAGAGCGATTGTTCATTGCAGAAGTATACAAGAATGTGACCGTCCAGCATCCTGATTACGACAGCGAGATGACAATGGTGGCGAATATTGTCAGTGAGCATGCTTGTGAACTTATATTCGGGCAGTATTCGTATGCTATTGGATCTGCGTCGTACACGTTTTATGAGGGGTGCCTAGACGTGTATTTTATCAAGAGTACATCTACAGCAGATGACGCGCTGGACGAGATGAACGCCGAGTATTCAGTTACTAAGCGCGAATGGAAGTGCTCCTGTCTATTCATGTGCACGAGATTGCTACCCTGTCGACACGTTTTCTCCCTCCGAAAGGCTCTTGGTCAGGAGACAGTCATCCCCACACTACTGTTAAACAGGCGGTGGCTGCTGTCTACTGTGCGTGCGGCGATTGAAAATTCAAGTGTCGTCTCTGACACAGCGGAGCCAAAGTCTTTTGAGGTAAAAAATGTGATATCCTCACAGGCGAGACCGTGGGACTCGAACCGCAAATATCGTGAAGCACTGCAATTTGCATCCCAAATTTGTGACACCATGGCGGGACTCGGCATGACGCAGTATAAAGAAGCGATGCTGTATCTTCAAAGTGTGACTGGGCGGTTCAAGAGAGGCAAATTCGAGGATCCCGGTGTGCCAATTTTACCACCAGCTGAATCTGAGCGTCACGGTTCGACTAGCAACTCGCGCGATGATGCGCTGTCGCCGCCACTACTTACTGGTCACGATCCGACTGCACGGCCGACTCACCACGTGTCGACAGAACTGCTTACTCGTCATGCGGATACAGTAAATGTGAGTCATGTATCCCCAACTGTCTCTGAGTCTGACCATGCCACAAGCTGCAACTCCGTCGAAACAACACAGGTTGCAGATTTATCGGTCCAGTCGGTCTCGATCGGAGGCCAATCGGGCTCAATCGGGGGCATATCAGGTCCAGTCGAGGAAGAATCGGGTCCAGTCGGGGAAGAATTGGATACAGTCGGGAAAGAATTGGATACAGTCGGGGACGTTGAATTAAGCACACTACCACCAGCAACGGAGGACACGCCATTTGTGATAGCGAGTCCTCCAAGATCGCGAGGACGACCAAGACAGACAGCCAGATCAAAGAAGGCAGCTCGTAAAAAAACTGTCATTGTAGCTCAAGAAGACTCAGAGCTGTACGCTTCAAATTCAAGCTTGGCGTCCGTGGATGCAGCGCTGTCTTCGGATGCAACATACATATCGTCAGCTGCAGTTGTGAGCAAGTTCAAAATGGTGGAGTATGGCTTCAAGTTCAAGACACCTACAGCACGAACAATATCGAGCTTGCCACCCACAATCGCTTTGATACCAGCAGAGTCGATCACGCGGATATTGCGCCCTGAACAAATTGCCATTTGCTGGAAAAAGGTTTCGGCTCTGCAGTCGAAGCACAAAGGCCTAGCAGAAAGTGCCGTGGCGCTGGATATTCCAGGCTTTGGTGCGTACTCAACGAGTACAATTGGGATCATGAATAGGTGGCACAGGGCAATAAAGGTGGTAAAACAGGTCGAGAAGGCTGTGAAGTGGGTCGAAACCATTGACTTCACACTCCCAATGCCTGCTCCGTTTCAAGTGGTGCTACAGACGGATATGCTGTCAAAGATGCAGTCAATCCCGCTTTTGTCTGCAAAGATACGTCGACGAAATCATGCCATCACTACAACACTTTCTAACTAAACGTTATGTTCGACAAACAGGCAGAAATTCTAGATCTCGTCGGAAAAGAAACAGCTAAGCGACGATACCATGAATATCGTCATGTCCAAGCCGTTCGGAAAACGAATTGATGTCGTCTTTGTGGATCCAGGTGCTATCGGTTCCATCGATAATGAAGATAGTCCTGTCAATACCAGAGCCTTCGCTACAATTTTCGCGGGCAAGACGAACGAGAAAATTCTGATCCCTATATGCTGCAGCAACACGCATTGGTGCTGCGTAATGGTGAACCTAAATCTGAATGATGTGTGCATCTATGACCCAATGAGCTCGAGCTATGTCGTTAGAGTCCGAGCGATCGCAGAAAAGCTGGCAATGCAACTGCCAAACTACGCACCAAGGAAATACCGAGTACACCACTACATGGGCGATCTAGGGGTACAAGTAGATTCATACAATTGTGGTATGTATGTTCTGCTAGCGTTTGAGGTATTCGCTGGTGCCCAAGGTCTGTGCATGCTGAGTAGGAAGGAGTTACAGTATCTGCGCTACAGATACATATATATGTGTCTATAGTTAACGTTTTCAACAAGTTGATTTTGATTCTGCACTTACCAGTCCCACTGAGCTCTACTGATTAAAGTTTCTCATGCTCAAGACATGATGCCGGTCGTACTTGCACGCTCAAACCACAAAGTCTTCACATCCGGATATACGTATACGGACGCTTGATTGCTCAACTGACTTATTTTGTGTCGGGCATGGTCGGGCATTGATCGGGTGCTGTCGGGCACCATTAGCCTGTCTCTTCCACACCAGTCGGGTTGAATAGCAAGTGCCATTTTCTATTTCGACGGCGTTCAGCAAATCGGATCCAATAAAGTGGATCTCGGATCATCCGCTTTGCTAAAATGGATGAGAACCACAATACATATAAGGGTCACTCACAGACTTGTGGCTAAAGTAGCGGGGTGTGATTGGTCATAAATATGAAATTGAAGGCATTTAATTTCTCCGTCAATTCGTTTGACTGACGCATGCAGAGGCGACGCAGTCCCCGGAGTCGACTCGGTGCTGTAGACCGCACCACAAGTGGTTTAAGAAGGATAGCAAGAACATCACACGACCACTGCTGCCCAAGTCGACGCCGAGAAGCCACAAACACCCGGAAAGGCGGTGGAAGGGCTGCCATTTTCAGTTTTGAAAATGACGGTCCGAGTTGCAGGAGCTAAGATACGAGTTTTTCGCTCGCATAAGTGAGAAGGACATAAACGATGAAAATATACGCTGCCTCATTGTTTCACGAGAAGGGTTGTAACGGGGTACGTAGCCCTAAGTGTACCCTGGTTACATGAAGTGTGACACTTCACACTTCAGGAGTATGACACGT
>NW_003303450.1:46785-49331 GCF_000142945.1 Phytophthora infestans T30-4 | reverse complement strand
CCGGATCCACTGGGATGTCCTTGCTGGTGTAGCCCAACTCTTTCAGGCGACGATCAATCCGATCCAAATGACGGTACAGCTGCATGGTCTTGATCTCGTCCTGCTTGGTCATGGTCATGTGAACGTATTGGTTGAAATCGGGGACTGGTCGGCACTTGCGAAGTGAATGAGCTAACGAGGCTACGTTGCGTCATGCATGTCCCGTGTTTAGGTTTCCTCTAAATGCGAGGAAGCTGTAACGCAGACACGGTATGGCATGGATCACTCATGACTCAAAAATAGATCTCATGAGTCAAGAGATCTTTTTTTTAAATCAGCAAGCAAAATTAAAACATGTACACGTACCTCCTTCCAAAAGGCACTTGGGATTATAGAAGTCTTTTTACAGTGGAAGGAGTTCGATTCCAAGTAATAAATGCAATAAATTCATTGCATTTAGCGACCACTGTGTCCTGTTGTTGCCGTGTCGTTCAGCTTACGAATCACTCTTTGCACTAATAATTTCTCATCAAAAGCTAACGGCGGTTTTGTCTACACGAAAGAAGTGGTGCAAGCATTGCATTGACTACGTCACTAGTCTGCAAAAAGCTTGCAGGGGGGCAGCTTCCAGTGACGAAGAACATAAGGTAAAAATAGCGATTCCTCGTGCAAAGACACTCCATGTCTTTTCGTGGTTCTTGGGGGGGGGGGGGGCATCCTGTAAATACAGCAAGTGAACGCGCTATATTTACGTTCGTCCAGCTCGCACTCTTAGAAGCACTAGTTCGTTTCATCGCCTGTTGGGGGACGTGCGATAGATAACCTTGCTGGCTTGGTTGCATTGAAGGGAAAGTGATCAGAAACGGCAGCTGGTAGGTGTCACCATGGGCGCTGGAGCGTCTGTGCCGAGCGACTCGAATGGATCGATGCGTCTGCAGACGCCATCCCGGATCGTCACGGCGTTCCTGAACCTGGCCAACAAGCCGCACCACGCACCGTTGGTGGCTGCCAAGACACAATGGAAAATTGCACAACCGTTTCCTGTCGGGTACTGGTACTGTTTCACTGCGCGACGACGGTACCATCAGCGCAAGGAGTCTGAATCAACTCGACCTTAACAGCGAGTGCCCGCTTACATACTGCTTTAATTTATACTTTTTAAACATGCGCTGCTTTGGCCCTGTAGCACCTAAAAAATGTTGTTGTGCTTTTTTGGGGAGCTAATTCAAGTACTCTACAAAAAAGCGCTTTCGAAAACGGTATCTTTAAAAAAAAGCAATAGGAGCTTTGATGTCGCTTTTAAGTCTGACGTTGAAAAGTGCTCGCTTAACTGAGGGTCGCTCTTAACCACGCCATGGCACAAAATGCTGTGATCCGATTCGATGAGCGCTTGCTAGGGCTAGAGTTTAAAGTAAATAAAATGACAGGAAGTGCCACGGACATTCGCAAGTGTCATGGCAAGGGGCAATTGCCATGTGCCATGCTACTTTTATTTGCATTAATGAATATTTTAAAAATAGTTTTCATGATGGCACAGTGGCAGGTCTATTCGTAACCACGCCATGCCATGGCTCAATCTCTAGTGTCATGGCATGGCACACGTGGCAGTGGCTAAGAGCCACCCTGAGAAAAAAAACTTTCTGTTTTTCTAAAAGCACTTTGATTTCGAAACACTTTTTTCAATGACATTTTATCAAATCATTGCGATTTAAAATTAAAAGGAATTCCAAAGGTGTTAAACAAAGCGTTTCTTTTTGAAAAAACGACTCTTAATTTTTTTGGCTTTATAATATGATCAAATATATTGAGGCCTTTTTCGAAAGCGTTAAAAAATCGAGCTCTTACCAAACGGTTTTCGTTTAATGGTCAGCCAGCCATCCGTCAAACCGACGTCTACCACAAACATCAAGATGACCGACTCCGCCGGTGCGAAAATGAACGCTGCGACCATCGCCGAGCCCTTCAGCTTGGCCGTGCGCCAGTACATTGAGCAGGACATGGGTGGCGTGGGTCCCAAACTCGTGGGTTTGCTGGCTCACGGCCCAAGAAGTACGCCGAGTGGACGGGCAAGGCCTGTGCACGCGACGGCATCCGCTACGAGCTGCGCGAAGTGCCCAAGGACGAGCTGCTGGAGGCTTTGGAGAAGGCCAACAAAGACTCGGATGTGCACGGTATTCTCGTGTACTACCCGTGCTTCGGCGCCTTCCCGAGCTTCTTCGGTGGCACCATGGACGATTTTTTGCGCGACAGCATCAGCATTAAGAAGGACGATGGAAGGACTGTGCCAATTCTACCGTGGCAACTTGTACCGTAAGCATCCGCTACTTAAACGACAAGAAGACGCAAAAGTGCGTGCTGCCTTGCACACCCTTTGGCAATTGTCAAGATCCACGACAACGTGGGCGTTGAGGACAGACCCAGCCTACTCGAGAACCACTTGTCAGGTGTTAACAACACGGATGTAAACCGTATGTGCCATTGTACCACCTAACCGTCTCCTAATCGTTCATGTTGCAGAGGTCGGATCGAGGGTAGGGAAGAGAAGAACACCGCACGCCCCTACCCGT
>NW_003303450.1:19268-21971 GCF_000142945.1 Phytophthora infestans T30-4 | reverse complement strand
AGATGCGCTCCATCGCAGCAGCGAGACGATGACTGCGTCGACTGGTGACGAGCTTGAAGCTGGGGAAGGTTTGAAAACCTAATAGTACCGGTATTTATCTTATAATACCGGTAGGCTGAAATATTGTTGGTTGAGTCCAAGCTTTGGTTGCAAATCTCAGATGGATCCTGGACAAAACAAAAAGAAAAGTGACGTGGCTCACGTCATGTGAATTGGCATCGTGGACTTGACTGAAAACACATTTATATTTTCTCCAAACCCCTACTTTCGACTACACACGAAGCCACCTCAGCAGATTCTGTCTCTAGCTTCAAGAGAGAACACTGGTGTCCAAAGAAATATTTCTCTTAAGTAACATACACACACCCTCTTCTCCATGTGTTTAGAGAAAGGGCCCAAAAACGTCCCTCCGCGGTTCTAAATCCCACGCGGGGGTTTCCCGACCCAAAGAAATCCCTCCGCCTCCCACTCCTTCACCTTTAGATGTCGAGGTACTCAGATCGCGTTGTATCGACTCGATGGTGTTCTCATCTCAATGGCGCAAACCTACTCAGAGGTAGCGCATGCAACTTGCATAGCACACAGGGAGCATTTTGGCAACTTATCTGGTGCAAGCGGCACCAGTCGCTGTCTGACCCCACAGCAAACTTATCGCAGAAGTCGTGGCGACATTTTCGAGCCACCATGTGGTTCGCACAGCCACTGTAATTTGACTCAGCACTGTACATGCAACCTTCGAATGCACATTGCTGACGAAACGCGTGGAACTCGCAGAACTGTTGATACCCCACCAGATTTTCGCATCCTGACTGCCAACAAAAAGTGGCTTTAGAGTGGGGCCAAGCACAACATAGTTCCACCACACGCGATTTGTGAGCAACTTGGGAATTGGCAACTGATAGTTGGCTGCTCAAACCCCATCTGCTGTACGCCTGGCATGTAGTTGCTCAACGGGCCACCCGATGAAGCATCGGGCTGCAACTTGCCAGCAGAAATTCCCTCTTGCAGACGATAGTGACGCTTGCACAGATTTTGTCTATGAGCCTGCTTGCCGCACCCATCAGCTCTGCAGTAATACTTTCGGGCTTTACCAGAGGTAGGTGGGCTTGCGTGTTTAGCATCGGCTGCTGCTGCAGCGACTGCTGCTGCTTCTGCCAACTCCTGTTCATGTTGCAGTTGTTGCGCCTGGGAATCCAATTTCAAATTATCCACAGATAACGACCCTGTTCTGAAGGCTCGAAGATGCGTTGAGCACAATCTGGCTGCCGAGCGCAGCGAAGGCGGCCTCGATTCGCTAAAAAGCTGTCGAGCGCAGCGAAGGCGGCCCCCATTGGCTAAAATCGGTATTGTGTTTCTTACACACTATATGTGGACTACACATCGTACTTAAAAGCGCCGCTTAAGTTTCATTTTGCTCTCAATTTCAGCTGCGGTATGCAAGGCCACGCAAAGGGCGCTGCCTGTGTACGCGTTAGTTAGCATACTCAAAAGGCGCCGATAAGCACACACGTACTATATCGTCGTAGGAGCTGTTGAAAAAAATTGTAGGATTTGGTGACTCATTTTTCGGCCTCAATCGAAACTTTAGTACTTATAGGATATATAATGATATTTAGGCTTCGTAGTACTTTTAATTAATAAAACTTACAAAACTTTTGAGTAATACTATGTTTTGAGAATTTTATATTTTTCTTGCAGACGTTTATAGCAGTACTACAAAAAATTAATTAGTTGCGCAAGAAAAAAACGTATGTTATTACTAATACGATTCAATTTAAACCAAAGTACCGGTATTATATTTGCGTTAGATAAAGATGCACAATTTATTACTAATATTAAATATTCAAAATGTGAATATAGTGGCTTCCCACCATCCCACCCCACATAACCATGTACACCACTCCGCCGCCGATAAAAAAGGATCGTATTCCTTTGTATTCGCGCGCGTAGTGTACGACCTTAAGAGATTGTGCGCACTTTTCACCACGATATGTAGCATACATCAAACAAAATAAAAACAGCGTTTGCGATTGAATTAGCGCGGAGGCAAGTGGATAAACAAGAACACGAAACACAGAGGAACACCGGCGCACACTATGTACACGATGGGGTAGAGGGAAGAACACGAAGCACAGAAGGCCACGGACGTTGAAAAAGGACTAAATTAATGAAGGCAGCTAGCCATTCTGAAAAGCACGAACCACGGACGAGCACGCTACCATGAAAACTTGGAATGGCAAGAATATGATGGGAGCGTATGGATCACGGAAAGTAACTGAAGTAATGACACCTCAACATGCTGAAAAACACGGGCCACGGAAACGGTAAGGTGCACGGAAAGCAATTCTTCCATAACACCACGGTAGAACATGAAGCACAGACGATGAACCTAACACAAAGCCACAGGAGAGCATAAGCGGGGAAATCACCGAGCATTGGAGCACGATACCAGGGTAGAGCCAAGCCACGGAGCACAGTGTTACGGTTAGCTCACAATAGCTCGGGACGACAGACCAACCACGATACCCGCGAGGATAATTAGGATTTGCACGGGACGGGTGGGTCCGAGCCGCTAAAACCGGGGAGATAACACGCAGCAACGGGGAGTTATAGACGGGCAAAATCCGCGGAGGCCACAAAATGGCGATGTCCACGATTTGCACCGGCGCGCAGAATGCAAGCCCACGGGAAGCCACCGGGGGG
>NW_003303450.1:16200-18905 GCF_000142945.1 Phytophthora infestans T30-4 | reverse complement strand
TGGAATCCAGCCATCCTCGAACATTTCGTCTTCATTACCCATTCCCGTACGGTTACCGAACGACGAGCTGCTCCACTATATCGACTAAATTAAACTTAAAAACACAGTAGTGTACTAAATGATTTTTTAACCCCCCACCGATACATAACTACGTGAGCCGCGCACATACTTCACAAACGCGATATTGTTCTTTCATCCAGCACGAGTCTTCTCCTTCCCAAAACGCAGCCTTAATGGTTCGTTCTGTATCCTCACCAAACACCAAGATCAGTCGATTATCTGGATCATCTCCAGACGTTCGATTGGTTGCGCCCGCCAACACTTTTGATCAAGTCTGGAATCAAGATTCCGCCTCTGTTACTTTTAGGATACTGAGTTTTTTTAGAGCTAAATGAGATTTTTAAAATTTCACGCGGCTTTCAAAAATATTTAGAAGAAAAAATAAATACCAAAGCTATTTGTAAGGGCCGTTCTTAGCCAAAAAATAACGGTGGATTATGCTTCCATGGCCCAATCATTTCACTTGGATCCATATGGCAGTGGACGCCGTATGGTCCGTTTGATCCACGTCCACTGTGTGAAATTAGGGTTGGTGGGCGTGGACGGAAGGTGGACGGGAGGAGAGACATACCTGACGGGATAGAACGACACATTGAGTTTATACAGCTCATTCCATCAAGTCTCCTGAAGCACTCAGTCCACATCAGCAACCAACGGTCCCCTGTCAATCTATCGCCGTTGGACGTTGGCTCGATCGCGAAGACGACGAGTGATCGCTATGATCTCGCTGGGTGTGCGCATTTTGTTGCGATAGTGGAAGAGAACAAATGCAAAGCGATCAAAGTGATCCATCGCAGTTATAAGCTAATATTAGATGTCAACCACCCCTCCTTCAACCTTAGCCACTAAGGCCATCCACCAGTTTTAAGTTTGTTCTTAGCCGAATCAAGCACAAAAAGTACCATCCACCTTAACTCTCATCCACTTGCAAAAAATCGGCTAAGAACGGCCCTTACCCCTCTCATAACCGACGTTTTCTCATTGCCGACAGACCATATTAGCCAATAGAAACCTGAATGGAGTTCATATGTTGTGAGCTTCTGCCCGCACTAAAACGCTATACCGACACCGCTAAAACGGAGCTGACACCCACTTGTGATTCTGCTTCGTGTCGACATCGAAGATCTTGTATTTCCAGGTCTGTTATGGGGCGTCAGTGCACCACTGGTACGGGTAAGAAACCAAAAACTTACAGCCGCACGTCATTTACCTACAAGCACAAGCTGGAAGTGCTTGTTTTTTTGGACGTAATTCATGACACTGGTAAAGCGAAAGAGAAGTTTTATCCATCTGTGACTGACCACGGAGAACGGAGAAAAAGGATGCAGCTTATATCGGACTGGAAGTCGTCCCATGTCCTCATCGAACTGATGTGCTTACAAAGAAAGGGTCACTATGAAAGGGCGCGCGAGCGTGGCGACGGTACCATTCTCCCGGACGGTGCAGAAGCGTACACCTCGATGTGGATCAGCTCGTTAAGGCGAGAAGGTTGTCCAGTCTCGGAGCAGATGCTGCATTTTAAGGCTCGTGAGGTAGCCGCTGACCGAGGCATTCCGTCGTTGTTGTTTAGCGCATCTCATTCTTGGCGGAGGGGTTTTAGGCGGCGCACCGGTTCTCCATTCGCGCCAAAACCCGCCAGGGTCAAACGACACCCGAAGATGCACAGTTGAAGGCGGAAGAGTTCAAGAAAGAGGTGAAAGAGCTGATTCTCGAGCACAACATCACTACAGTGCTGAATGCGGATCAGACCGCGGTGTTCTACGAGTACTTGCCTACAAAAACGATCAATGCAAAAGGAGAGAGAACGATCTGGATTAAATGTGCTGGCAAGGATAAGGAGAGAGCGACAGTTATGCTACTGGCAGACTGGCACGGCAACAAATACCCCCCAATAATCATCTTCAAAGCGAAGGATGCAAAAGATAAGTGCAGACAACGCAGCAACGATGAACCAGCACGGCTTTGGGCCAGTTTTGTGGCCCAAAATGGATGCCCTTCAGACGCAGCATCAGTGTTAGATCTATAACAGCTCAACTGCTTAATGGAATTCGCAGATCTCTCTCCGTTTCTTGGAGTATCACTTCGCAAACCGCCTCAACATAGAAGACAAGATGCTGCTACTCTGGGATGACTTCTCGGGGCACTGGACCCCAGAAGGCGTAGAGTATGCAGCATCTATCAACATTGTGCTGCATGAAGTACCACCACGACACACTTACGTCTGCCAGCCAGCGGACGTAGCGTGGAATCACCCGTTTAAGAGTAAATTGCGCAAGTTTTGGGTCGACCGACTACGACAGCAAGTCGCAGATCATCACGCTCTTGAAGTGAGTCGGGCAGCGCAGCGTCTTGGGATCATGGCCCGTACTAATACTGCGTTTCGATTGAAGATGCAAGACGTAGCTCGAGAACGCGTCGCAGACATTCAGCGGGAGGCACCGAGTTCTGTCTTTCGGGTTACTCCTCCTGATAAAAATGATATTGTGTCGTGGGTCTGTACAAGCTGGAACAGCTTGACGGCATCTATCATTGTAGGGGGGGTTGCTCGAGTTGGTATTCTTGGTGATACACGGGTACATGAAGACGAAGGTGATGAAGCTAATGATGAGATTCCTGCTCTGGTCAAGGAGCTGAAGAAATTGGAA
>NW_003303450.1:10807-15602 GCF_000142945.1 Phytophthora infestans T30-4 | reverse complement strand
AAGGGCCGTTGACCCGCGCTGGTGCACAGCACACGAAACAGTAGCAACAAGCACTGTAGTCGCGTGTGCTGGTCTCGAGACAGACGGGCTCAGAAGCAGCGTGGAAAAGGCATGCCTCCGCCCCGGATTGAGCCGGGGACCTTCTGCTTACGGGACAGATGCTCTACCACTGAGCCACACAGGCGTAACTCTTCCTATTCACACTTACATCGTACACAAACTCAAACCACCAACTTCCACAAACTCAAACTATCCACAAACGCAAACCACCAACTTCCACAAACTCAAACTACCAGCTTGCCACAAAACGCAGCTGCCACGTCACTAACACACACACGCTAAAAACAGAACACAAAATAAAAATACATCCTGTACCAACTCTTGAGCTGCTTGACGTTGTTGATCGGGAGTCGCTGAGCTCAGCAGCGACGCGACAACAGCCTCACCGGACACCGCCGCAAGGCGGTGAAAGGCTTCCCACTCGACACGAGTGAGATGAGGGAAAGCAGCATGCTCCAGGGTTGGCCCTGAAGCTTCAGACGTCTGGCCTTGGCTCATTGTGAACTTGGTCATGGGAAGGACTACAAAGTGCTACCAGGTGTAACGGGCCTAGAGTGTCCGTTACTAGCTTACACGTAATAATGAGGAAGCGTGCAAGTTCCGCGACAGTGAAACCAAGTGCTTAGTCTGAAGGAAAATCAACTCTGTTTTTATTTAGGTCCAGGGCAGCTTGCCCTGACCACTCAAATACACGTCAAACCCTTATTGGGTGATAATGGGTCTGGCTCCCCATATATCAACCAATAGGATGACGGCAGTTCAGCACACGCTAGCCGTGTGCTGCTGCACCTACTTTTGTAATATAAATCTACCTACTTATGTAATGGCGTGGCCCACTACACTATCAATGCATTCAAGGAAAATAATCCTTCGTGGGACCAGATTCGCGCCTTCATGGTCGACAAGGACTTCGGAGAGATCACGCTTCTACAAAAGAAATTCCCGTTAGCTCGTGTATTGATTTGCCATTTTCATCTGAAGAAAATATTTCGTGCTGAGATGTCGAACGCTATCTACGGCGGCCGCCATGGCGTGGATGTGGATCGTGTCGAAGACTCGCTCGACATGATGGTGAAGGCTCGAACTAAAGAGGAGTATGATCGCGGCTTCAGGTACATGTACTACATTTTGGACGGATTCGATGAAGTAGGAGAGCTACCGGCGCTACCTGAGCCGAAGCACCCTCTGCTCCAATATTTCGCTCGAAACTGGCATTCCTGTAAAGAAATGTGGAGCATATACGAGCGTGGTGATGTCGCTCATCTTGGCAATCATACCAACAACCGGTAAGAATGTTGTACATTCGCCGTGATGCTTTTGCTATTAGACGAATCGCTCGCTTGTTGCTATGATGCAGACTTGAGTCAGTGTGGGGGGCGCTAAAAGAGATTCTGCGACCAGAGATGGAGCTGGACGAATGCGTGGAAACGCTGTTTTTTTCTTCAGTCTACAGCGGAATTGGAGTATGCGTCGCGTTTTAATGTTCTAGGCTCACGACATTATCATGGCGCAGATGAGATGCTGCTTCGGTTGTCAGCATTGGTGAGCCCACACGCGTTTGAGTTGGTTAGAAAGGAATACGAGCTGTTCAAGAGTGGCAGTGTTTCGTACGAGGGTAAGTGGCTGCAACATTCAATCGCCCGTCTGAAGTCGCTCACAACCGATTGTGAATATACTGTTGATGTTTTGGTAAGTCAGCGTGGTAGCATATTTTTGGTTAGTAGATGTTGTCTCATGATACTTTGTGTTTTGCATGCAGACATATACATGCTCCTGCATTTTCATGCGAACTATGTTGCTTCCGTGTCATCACGCAATGTTTGTACGTTCATCGATGGACAAAAAGAAGGTGATCCCTGTGAGCTATATTCATACACGATGGTTGTTACAGTCCGAAGCAAACCGGCCCGAAAAAGACGAGTCAGGCGATAATATTTCTTGTGCTGCACTTCGATTACAAACTTCGCATATGAGGTCTGTGGAACATGCAGTTTTGAATGGGTCTACGAAGTGGAAGACTGGCATGGATATTGCTGGCAGTGTCGTGGGGGCGATGTGCTCCCAAGGAACTCCCACTTACCTAAAGATGGCTGAAGCGTTGCGAGAGTTTGGAGAATATGTTAAGCAGGGCTATGTACCGAACATTTCGTGATCTGATCAAAATTCACCTGCGAAGTTGAATTGCCAAGCTGGTGAAAATGGACCAGACTTCACTTATTCGGATGATTCTAATAGTGAAAATGGGTCGGACTTCAAGAACTCGGACGATTCTAATTGTCCATCAACACGAAGGGCGACACAAGCACCAGAAAACAGCGATCGTGTATTGGAGTTGGATAGTGTTGATGGTTCGGATGCCGGTGAAATTGTTGGAGATGGTAGTATTGAAGCCATTCCGTGTGTCGCCAAGCCAGTCGATGTGGAAGGGGCTGAGTTAATTGCTGACATGAATCGCAACCTCGCCACCAAAGCCGTCGTCAAAGCGAAGAAGAAGCACCACCTGACCAATAAAGGTCCCGTCAAAGCAAAGAAGAAGCGCGACCTCGCCACCAAGGCAGCAGCGAAACCCAAAGAAGATCTCTGTGCGAGGACTAACTCGGATTCGGGTTCGAGGGGCGAGTCTAATACGGACCCCAACCAGTTAGTAAAAGACCCCAGCCAGTTGGTTAAAGACCCCAACCAGTTGGTTAAGGACCCCAACCAGTTGGTTAAGGACCCCAACCAGTTGGAGAAACACCAATCACCTTTGAGCGAGTCTGATTCCAATCCCAATCAGTTAGTGAAAGACCCCAACGAGTTGGTGAAAGATGACAACCAGTTGGTAAAATTTCCCAACCAATTGGTCCTTCGTAAGCGGCGTACAACAGCAACGGATGAAAGCGATGATGCGAGCAGCAGAGATAGCTCCAGCAGTGAAGTACTTACAGAAAAATTTATCGTCAGCAAGGCAGTGAAAAGCAAGGGAAGGCCAAAGGTGCGTCGAAAACAAGTACGTGAAGCTAAACGACTTCGTATGCGTGAGTCAAGCGCCGAGGCAAACGAACTAGTTCAAGGAAGACTCGTCCCTGTAAAGGACTTATCGCTTGTTCGGAAGACGCTAGAGCACAACGGCAACGTGGCAGATGCTTTACCAGTCCTGAACAGCATCACGCCAGAAGACCCACCGACTTGGAAGGCGACTTCGATCGTGCTCCTCGCGAGAAAGCAGAAGGCTCACCGCAAAGTCACGATTGTCTTCCCGAAGAATATGTTGCTAAGTGTATGGCAGGAATCAAGATCTACCGAAAGTCGTTGCCAAGCGATCATCATGCGGGCAGAATGGGGTATCTATTTCGAAGATGGGTACTTTTGTGGAGGAAGATCTGAAAGCGATGCTCATGTGGCATGATGAATATCCGAAGCTGGTTGCTGTGCATGATCTTGCAGAATGGATCAGAGTTTCAAAGTTCACTCGAATTCGCTACCTAGCCCGCTAAACAACTGCACCACCGTTGATTTGAAAGCTTGCGCAGCACGTCTAGAATCGATCAGTGTAACAAAGTTGGTCAGTACACGGTTCGGACAAGTGCAAGTACATGAACTAGCTTTTTTTGGAGATCTGAGTGGCTGGATGACTCGTGCTTCAAAATTGTTATGAGCCATCTTATCGATCAAGACCAAGACAAAAGCGGAAGAAGTCGTATTGGAGGGGTGAATCCATTGTATGCGAGAGTGCATGACGAATCCATGAAGCAACAAGTTATTGCCAACTCGCCATGTCAGACTACCAACCGGTTAGTTCTCATTCCTATGTATCTGGAATCGCACTGGGCTGGTGTTGTCCTGGATTACGAGAAGAGGAAAGCAACGATGTTTGACCCGGCGCAGACGATGACAAACTACAAGGAAATCAGCAAAATTTTGGACAAGTATTTTGGAGGATACACTAAGACCCTTGATCCTATTCATCAACGCGCCCCACGACAAGAAGATATAAATAGTTGCGGTCCCTTAACTCTCTTGTTCTTTGAGTGTGCTGTGCAAGGTATCCCAGTTCCCAAGGTTTCCAGCGAACAAGTCGAGTATCTACGCTTTGGTTTTTTTTCTTCTGTCTAGCAAGGGAGTGTTCTGCAGGGTAACCATGAACGATTCATAACTGCACAAAATACATTGCCGTTTTACTTTGTTGATCCGGAATCGCAAAACGCTAAGTCATGGCACTCTGAATCTGCGTAACCCGATCCCACGTTGAGACGAAAGCCGCCGACGACAGGCATACTTGACAGGTGTAAAATAACAATAGATTGCAGAATACCCATAGTTGCGCTTTGCGGCTGCTTTGGATTTCATGAGCGATGGCAGACACAAATTTTTCGCTAAGTCGCCTCCACACTCAGTCAACATTCGTACAACGTCACACGAAAATCTCTACAATCAGCTCATTCGTAGAGAAATCAGATCGTACATAATTATTTTATTTCGTACCTAAGGTTTTTAATACGTACTTAGCAGGATTAAATTACGAACCACTAACGAAAAACTAACCGGTTAGTGGTGATTGGTCATCTTGGTTGGTGATCAATGGACCGGCTATGCAAACTGGTTAGTGACTCTAACACGAGCTTTGGAAAAGGCTGCCGATGTATTAATACTTCGGCACTTCACACACTGCGGCATGCATACAGTGTACTGGCACTTACAGTAATGCTGTGAGGAAATACCATCGGTCAGTAGAAAACTACTGATCTGTCCCCAA
>NW_003303450.1:0-10707 GCF_000142945.1 Phytophthora infestans T30-4 | reverse complement strand
TGACTGAATCTGTAGAGCATGCAAGCGAGCTTAGATAGTCAGTAAGTACATACACAGCACCGGGTAGATCACGCTTACATGAATTGCTCCGTTGACCTCTGTGTTCTTCTTGGTGATTTTGCCAATGGAGCTGTCAGTGGCATTTTTAGAATAATAGTCAATCAGAGACAGTCATTTAATCGTCGGTGACTGGGACTTACGAATTCCAAAGTCAATTCATTCTCTAATTTACGTAAGCTTTATGTGGCACTTCTGGTCAAAACGTAAGCAGATTGGCTTATATTTTCAGGAATCCTTGTATTCCATGCCCAGCAGTCACTAAATTCTTCTATGGAGAGAATCAAGGATCGGGTCTGTCCGTGAATTTGTAAGCGTAGGATGCCTACGAGTACGTGCAGTTTTCATTGGCCAAAATGCCGAGCCGAATCTAATCGTACTTGACATCGAAAACGCAACATGAGCGACGGAAGATTGCCAGATACTACATCATTGGAGGCTGATGTCAAGGCTATTCGCGACGCTTGTATTTCGCGAGACACGAGAAAAAAGTACGCGGGTAATATTAACGGCATAAAGAAATGGATTCGACAAGAGCTAGCCAAAGTTGACCCTGGAACAGATCGGTACTTTGACACAAGCGGTGATCTTGACCTTGCCCAGTTCACACCAGCGGTTTTTGAAAAGGTTTTATCGTACAAACGAGTTCGAGCTCAGTCAGCAACGCTAAGCGGATATCAAAGTGCTATAAAGGACCTTTACCGCTTGAAGCGCATTCCAGTTCCTGTTGAATACGGAGATGACAAGAAGCAGCTTTTCTCAGGCATCAAGAGAATGGAGGCCGGATTGAACCAGAATAGCTCGCCTAAAATTCAGGCAAGCAGCCGCTGACGTATTCGTTATACAAGTCACTGTGTAAGGCTACACTCAAGCGCAATGATAGTGGATTCTCTCATCTCTTTTTGACTTCACAATGGAATTTAATGTGCCGATCTGTGTCTGTCCAAACGCTACAGACCCTCCACTTAGTGGCAAAAGATGACAGCATCGGAGCTATATTTTACAAGACAAAAACGAATCAAGAAGGTTCCGGGCCGCGTGATCCTCGTCATCTTTACGCAAACCCAATTAGCCCATCGACGTGCTGGGTGACAGCACTAGGAGTTTATTTGGCCTGTAATCCACGATTAGAGCCTAGAGCTTTGTTTACAGGATCTGGTCCAAAGGTTAGATTCGGTAAGGCGTTAAACAGCCTTCTCGAGAAACAGTGTGCTACTAAATGCTACGGAACCCACTCGGTGAGGAAAGGAGTAGCCACATATGCTTGCGGAGGAAGTACAAGTGGGCCGTCTATTGTAAGTATGTGCTTAAGGTGCGGCTGGTCTCTTGGTGGAGTGAAAGATAGATACGTTCGTTATGAAGCGGCTGGTGACCAGTTTTTAGGGCGTGTGGTGGCAGGACTACCTGTACATGACTCCAAATTTGCAGTCTTGCCACCACATTTTGTCAGCAATTCCGACGCAGTCATCAGGTCAAGCGTAGCTGTTATGTTCCCACGGCTCGCTAACGAGACGGATTTGGTTGGGATTCTGGAGTTGTGTCTTGCATCACTAGTACATCACTCGGAGGTTTTGCTGGATAATCTCCCTATCAACCACCCTCTCTTCTCGTCGGCTATTTTCACGAATCAGACTATTCTCCACGACGTGAGATTGCAACTAGAAAGTGGCGAGTCACAATGGATGGAAGCAACGGGAATACCACCGCATATTAATCTGTACATGAAGTTGGAAATTCAGCAAAAATCGATCGACGCGCTTCCCGGTATGCTAGAGCAGCGGATGAAAGAAGTCCTAGAACGGAAAGGCGTGGCCGCTGGAAATATTACCCGGGACCTTCTTCGAGACGAAATCAGAGCGCTATTACAAGATGTAGGGCTCCAACGCTCACAGCCAGGCGATTCTGCCCAGGTAGCACCAAAACCAACGCGCGTCTGTTATTCCTGGGGCGGCAAGTTTCACAAATTGCCGAAAACCTTTGAATTTCCGAGCATCGATCCGCTGGGTGCATGGCGACTATGGTGGTTTGGTGATGATCGGCGTGAGTATCCACCCTATCGGACTATTTCATCTGCTGATCTGGATACACCAAAGAAAAAGGCAACGCTTTCAGAATGGTCAATATTCATGAGGCATATTATTAACGGCATTGAGACAGAGGTAGATGCACCGATGCCAACTATCCGTGACAAAGCCCACTCCATTGAACTGTTTAACATGGGATTCAACACGTTAAAATTGAAGCCAAGCAAGCGTAAGCGCCGTAGTACCCAGATAAAGCTTACCACGGTGTTGAGGCTGATTCGCGAAGCTGATAACCCCACACGTACCCTTCCCTATAAGGCACGCAAAAGGTCTAAGGCTGCCTGTGACTGCGACAGTGAAGCGTCGAGTGCTCGGTACGCTGCATCAGTGGAAACGCATACGGAGCTGTTAGTGATACCAATTTCGTAGGCACGATAGATCTATCTGAAGTTCATGTCCAAGTAGTGTAAGATTACCATTACTTTCGCTGGCCTGCTGGCCACGCCTTAGTCGCTGACTGAATCTGTAGAGCATGCAAGCGAGCTTAGATAGTCAGTAAGTACATACACAGCACCGGGTAGATCACGCTTACATGAATTGCTCCGTTGACCTCTGTGTTCTTCTTGGTGATTTTGCCAATGGAGCTGTCAGTGGCATTTTTAGAATAATAGTCAATCAGAGACAGTCATTTAATCGTCGGTGACTGGGACTTACGAATTCCAAAGTCAATTCATTGTTCGCAAAAAAAGCCGTATATGCGTGTACAGTCTGGTGCAAAGTTTTAGCCGCATCTACGCTTGCTCTTTACCAAACAGCCCGAGCGGTCGATTTGGCTGCCGTAGCTCGATTTATAAGCCAGCTCAACTAGATCGACTTGTACTTTTTAAAGACCTCGATTTAATAACAACCTCTTTTTATTAAAAATCGCATTGAAATGCAGCTGATCGTTAGGCGGGGATCACCGTAATCCTGCGTTTCGGAAGAGACCCGTACTCATGTTTTCCTGTTGATTTGACCACCGTTCGCGATCAGCGATCGCGGAGCTTCAAATAACTGTACTGGTGGCCCAGAAGATACCTGCAGGGTGAGCGCGTATCTGATCTTCGGCACTTTCGATTCGACAAAGAAAGAGTTAAAACCAGCCATGGGTTTCTCAAGTAATATGCTGCTGACTGCTGTTGCATTTCTAGCAGGAGTCTTATCACACGCCTCCCCGAATCAAAGCCACAACTCGAAGATAACTGCTCCATATGCGAATGTTGTTTCCAGTTCTTTCTCCCAGGGCACTGCTCCAAAAAGGTTATTAAGATCCAGCGACTCGCGAGTCTCGGCCGGAGATAACAACGACGAGAGAGCTACCGTATCCGGGCTATCGAAGATCGACAACCTGATGCAAAGAATTCGGAATTCCAGATCGGAGAAAGCGGCAAAGCGTGGCTCCAGTCCCAAGTCCATCCTACACAACTCTTTCGAAACTTACATCTTGGAGAGGGTGTAGCAAAGTTAGATGACAATCCAAACCTCGCGCAATGGTTCAAACTCGTTGCGGCCTACAGAAAAAAGAATGGGAAAGAAGCGTTTTCGGACTTGGCTATCTACTACTTGCTGAAAACAAATAGTGAGGAGGAGGTGACAACCCTTATTCAATCTCTCAAGAACACCCCCGGTTTGAAGAAAATCGGTGCGAGTATGCAACAGTCTCTATCGGGGGCATGGACCTCCAAAGCCTTACAAGAAAAAACCGACCTAACTGCCGTTTACAGAACGTTACGTCTCCAAGAGGCTGGTCCAAAACTGGATGAGACACCTGTCTTCCGTCAGTGGCTGAATTATGTGGAGTCGTACCGGGCTAATAACATAGGTCTCGAGTTTACGGATCTGGACATGTTTGTCTTACTTCGAAAGACAATGCCGGAAGAAAATCTGGTGGCGATGCTTCACTCGCTTCGAAGCACTGCAGGTACAGTATGAGGGATCATGCCGATACCATGCAACTAATGTTGTTCTCACTGTCGAAATCCAGCCACAATACCATGAATACGGTGTGGCTCGCGTCCAAAAAATCTCCCAAGGAAGTTTTCAAGATCTTAAGTCTCTCAAAGGCCCCAATGAGCGCCTTCGACGATGCCTCAGAGCTAATTCAGTGGCTCCGATACGTTAAAGCTTACAGGGATGGCAACCAAGAGGAAAATTTCTCTGATGCGCAAATAGTGCGATTCTTGACGGAGGCCAAGCCGCTGCGGACGGAATGGGAATTTGCAACCCTCTTCCAATCGCTCAAAGGCGTCCCCGACTTGAAGACACTCGCTGAAAACATGCAGCTTTACCTTTTTCGAAAATGGGTGGGCTTGAAGCTTAACCCAGAGATTGCTGGGAATATGCTGGGGCATCCCAATCCAGTTAGTGGTGCATGCTCCAAAGAAAAACTACATGCATAGGACTTGGGAGGTGCACACGCTTTACTACGCTGAGCGCATGGGCGGTAAAGTGGGGCTGGAGAAAGTGAAGGCACTCCTGGACAACGACAACCCTGTCGGTGCTCTCACTGCTGCTATGAAACTTGGATATCTATACTTTTACTACGTAGTACTTTGAGGATTAAAAAGTTATTCTTCGTAAAAGTTGTTTTTTAAATTTACTTTTTAAAGTACGTAGTGGAGTATATTTATTAGACCGTCCTACCGCTTTTGGTAGTTGATGAAGCGGAGAGCTGTGAGGGCGAGAAGACGAAGTCCTGTTGTGAATTCAGTATGCTCTGCAAGTTGAAGCAGCACTCGCATTGGAGCAGTCTCCCACAGGAGAGACCCGGCAAGTGTCCCGTGAGTGAAGGTCGCTGGGGTTTCTCACGTTGTATTTACATTTAGTTAGCTCAGTCTCCATTTTGCAGGGTAAGAAACGCGTTAGTGTCGAGAGAGCTGAAGGCTAAGTAGTCAATAGGAATTCGTGTGTGCATTACATTGGATTCCTAGCTTACGTCGAGAAGTCTCTGCATACGCGCAACAGGGTTATGAGCCCAAGCTGTCAGTAAGGACAGCTGTGAGCACTCTGACGATCCAAGATGTCAACCATGGTTGAGCTCAATAAAAACGGACGCCCTATCGGTTGGCATGGCCAATGCTGGGTGTACTACAAGCAAATGATGGAGATCGCGTTCGAGGACAAGAACGTTCTCGAGTACGCGAGTGGAACCAAGACGTTGGCCTCCAACGCGACGGACGAAGAGAAGTCGAAGTTCAAGGAGGGCACAGTCAAGGTGAAGCAGATCATTATGTCCTCGCTGTCGATGGAACTCGGACAGCAGGTCATGATGAAGAAGACCGGTACAGAAATGTGGAAGTACTTGATGGATACGTACGAGGGTACGGCGAACGCGGCGACCCGTACGAACCAAGAGATCATTCTGTACAACAATCTTCAAGCTGCTAAATGTAAGCCGAACTGGGATGTTCGTCTACATGTTAACAATATGTTCCTGATAAAGGAGCAGCTTGCTGCTATCAATGCTGATGTAAGAGATCCGATTTTCATAAACTTGTTGGTTCGGTCTTTACCGGCAAACCCACGATTTGATCGCCTGAGAGGAATGGTCGAAATCGGAACCAGTGAGGTGGATACTCCTGAGAAACTCAAGGACCAGATCCTGCGAATGGACAGTTACAACAAGTGTGATAAAGAACTTGGAGCTACTGGTGGCAATGGTGCGCACAACCAAGGGCAAGGACAAGGTCGACGAGCAGGACATAATCAAAAGCAGAGTTCTGGCATCAGTACGAAGACTGAGTTACCAGAAAAGGCGGCTGCTATCGCGACCAAGAAGTTGGATCAGCAGCAGAGCAACTGCTTCAGATGCCATCAACCAGGTCATCAGCAGAAGGATTGCCCGAAGAAGTCGCTGACGTCTACAAATGCGCCGAAGGTCAAACAAGCCACGTACACTAAGCGTCTCGAGAAAAGCGAGAACCCCAAACAGTCGGTGGCTCCTGTAGTGCCTGAGCAAACTTCGCAAGTTTCGGCTCCGGACACTTCTGTGGTGCATGTTCCTGTGACGACAGCTACACCAGACATAGCGACCCCCACTGACCACGGACGGCATGATAATAGTCCTAGAGGTAGTGATCAGCGTGATCACTGTGCTGAGGAATATGCTAATTGGGAGTGGTGCCTGGACAACGCAGCAAATGTCCATGTAGCATCGGACCAGCGCTACTTTACGGAATACAAGCCATTCTCGGACCAAGAAGCAGACAGAGTACGCGGATTCCAGAAGAAGTTCGCGGCTGTTCCGCTTGGCCATGGAACGGTGAAGATTAAGGTGAAAAACAGTGGACCTGTTGTGATCCTTACTCTTCGAGATGTATTCTTCGTTCCGGATAGCAAGAATCTGCTGTCACACTCGCAGGCTGAGGACCAAGGTTATGATATTGAGTATCATGGACGAAAGGGCAAGAAAGTGTACGAGCTCTGGGAGAGAGATAAAAAGCTTCTAGAAGTGGGCCGTGACCCATTTGGACTGTACACATTTTCTGCTCGGAACTCATTTCTTCCGAAAAACACCAGGGAGAACCCGAAGGTCGAGGAACAGACCTCCTCGCACCAGGCTCCGCCCCGTGTTACCATCACGGCTGCAGATGGCGCAGCTGATCTGCAGAGATGGCACGAACGACTGGGCCATCTGTGCCCGCAGTTTGTCAAGATGATGGTCGACCATGATCTTGTTACTGGTATGTTGCTGCGACAGCGTAGCTTCGCGGACTGCGAAGCATGTCACTTGGGGAAGCAGAGAAAACCTTCGCCCAAGCAAACGCTGAAGCGTGAGATCAGGCGGAAGAACCAAGTTGTCTTTGCAGACCTGTTATTTCCTCACCAGAGCTCAAGTGCCAAACTTCCCAAGGCTGTATTAGTTATAGTCGATGGCTATTCACGCTATACGACGGTCTATCCGCTAAAGTCGAAGACTGCCTATGAGGTGAGCACGGCCATGCGACGCTATATCGCTTGGGCTGAGCGCCAGTTCAGCAAATGCAAGGTGCTTAAAGTGATCACGGACAGTGGCAAGGAGTTCGTCAACGAGGAGATAAATCAGTGGTACCAACAACAGGGGATAGCGTTTCTGCCAAACCCTCCCCATGGTTCGCATCTGAATCTTACCGAACGAGCAAATCAGACGTTGACACACATGATGAAGACAATGCTCACCATGGCAGGCTTGCCGAAGCCTCAGTTTTGGATGTATGCCTTGAAAATGGCTACATTTATTCGCAATCGGTCGTACTGTCAAGCTATCAAGGATACGCCGTATCGCTTGATGATGGACAAGAAACCTGATCTACATCGCCTGAAAAGATTCGGAGCAGTAGCCTACGTGCACCGGGCTAAGGACCCGTCGCGTCGAAAGCTAGATAACAACTGCCGTATTGGCTTTGTGGTCAGTTACCTGGAGGGCCAACCAGGGTATGAGGTCTATTTCCCAACGGAGAAGGTGGTACAGCACGTCTTGCATGCGTCTGTCAACGAGGAAATTCTCTACAAGGACCGGTATCAGGAAGGCTACCCCAACAACGTCAAGAGCTAATTGTCATCCGTAGATGAAGAACAACGGAGAGGAGACGCACCTGGTATTACGTACAGGAGCGCCATTGACGAACAGGATGTTGCTGCCGAGAAGGACAACAATTCGCCACCTGATTCGCCAAATTTGCCAGATGATGAGAAGATCGAGGAATTATCGCCTGCTGCGCACACTCACTATGACACTATTGAGTCACCGGAGAGTGACCTTAGTGGGACTAAGGAGTGGATGAGTATGCCGATGTATACTGATTTCCTGAAATCGAGGGCAGATCAAGAAGTAAGTCGTGCTAGTGAAGACGAAACGATGTCACAGCCCGACGTCTCTTCTCAAATACCAGAAAAGTCTCAAGATCTAACGGAAGTAACAGCTCAAGACGCTGGTCAACAAGCTGAAGTTCATGTGAATGGAGATAATGCCCCGGAGGAGAAGACTGAAGAGAGCGAAGATCTTAGCGGATCAGGCGAGACTATGATCGATGATCCTGCTAATAGTGATGATGAGGCCATGGAGGTGGAACCCTCGCCGTCATCTGAGCTAGAGAGCCAAATGTGCGAAGAGCCTCATGATACTGATGAACTCTTCGAGCATGATGGTGATCCAGGTCAAGTTTCCAGTGAAGAATGCGAGAATCACAAGGGAGAAGGTAGTTCACCTGCTGAAAGTGATTGGACGCTGCATTCGCCGTGGGATAGACTGGATATAGTGGATACCTACGACTGCGAGCATCTTGAGCGCTATGAAGCTCAGTATGCAACAGACCCTACTGAAGAGGATGCGGGAGATGTATTCGCACTGCGGCGTGAATCCACGGGACTTCAAGAAGAAGTGGATAACCAGATCATTGCAGTTGATGCCGGCAACGGAATAGACACTGTGATGGAGCCGGAAGTACTCACTGGTAATCTACGTTCTTCGCTGGAAGCTGAACTCGAAGATGTGCAAGAGCACAAGCGACTGAAAAACGCCGGAGGACAGCCCCAGCGAATGATCCTTCGATCGGAATCTGAGCGTCATGTTCCTTACCGTCTAGGAGACTACCATCTCTATGCAAGCTTTTGCAGAAGAGAATCAGTCAAAGAATCAGATTTTGGACCTGAAGAAGATCGATGGCACATCAAGGATGTTAAGATACCTCGAAGCTTTCCATAGGCTATGCGCTCGCCTCAAAGTCGTGAGTGGCTAGAGGGAATGGAGCGTGAGGTCAATGCAATGTTCAAGAAGGATGTTTTTGAGCTGATTGACGAGAGTGAGATGCCGGACGAGGCGCATCTACTGAGTACCATGTGGCGATTCAAAGCCAAAACGGATGATGAAGGATATGTTACACGGTGGCGACCTCGCTTGGTCGGACGTGGTGACTTTCAACAATTCGGAGTTGATTTTGAGTGGACCTTCTCACCAGTGGCTCGGATGGTAACTTTCCGTGTAGTTGTGGCTATTGCAGCAAAACTAGGGCTCGACTTATACCAAGGGGATATTGATACGGCATACTTGAACGCTGTTTTGAAGATAAAGCAGTACGTTCGTGGGATTCCTGGCTTCCCTTGCCCGAAAGGTCAAGTGTATCGAGTAAACAATGCCATATACGGTCTTCACCAGTCTGGAGCAGAATGGTTCGAGGAAATCGACCGCTGGCTGAAATTGATGGGATTCGTGAGTACACAGACGGAGCCGTGTCTATACGTATACTGCAAGGACGGTGTGTTCGCAATGATTCCGTTGTACGTCGACGACGTAGTACTCGCTACAAACTCTGTGGAGTTCAAGAAATCACTGTTCGCAGCATTTGACGAAAAAAATGGCTTCAAAGATGGAGGTAAACTGCATTCGTTTCTGGGAGTGCAAGTTGAACAAAGTGACAACTGCATCCGCATTCACCAAGAAAAGTACTGCAACGAGATCCTGGAGCGATTCGGATTTGATGGGGCACACGGCAGTGCGACCCCGATGGAAACAACAGCAAAGTATAGTCAAAGCACAAGTGCTCAAGATGAAGAGCCGTCTTTCGATTATCGTGGTGCTATTGGAGCGCTGATGTACCTAGCCACAAGCACTCGGCCAGATATTGCCTACTCGGTAGGATATCTTAGTCGATTCGTTGCCAACCCGACGCAGAAGCACTGTGGCGCAGTCAAGCGTATCTTACGCTACCTGGTGTCAACAAAGAACCTGGGTATTGTGTACTCTCTGGGTGACACTGGTGCTGACTCAGTTGTGATAAGCGCCCACAGCGACTCAGACTGGGGGAATGATCCTGATTCCCGGGAGAGTATCACAGGGTTTGTGATGACGATTGCCGGTGGTGCAGTGGCTTGGGCAGCTCGAAGACAGACAATCGTCGCGCAGTCTACAGCTGAAGCTGAGTACGTCGCTACCTGTGAAGCTACGATGGAAGGTCGTGGAATCGTCAATATGCTGGACGAGGTGCTTCCTGTGATCAACGTTAGCACCAGTTTGGAGTTAGGCATGGACAACAACGCAGCCCATTGCGTTGGCTACAGCTCCAACGTATAATAGGCGTACCCGCCACATTGAACTTCGTTGGCATTATGTACGCGACCAAGTAATGAAGGGTTTGATGGAGATCCACAAGGTCGCAGGCTTGGAGAACCCGGCTGACATGTTCACCAAGCCATTGCCCAAGCGAAGTCTGGCGAAGTATCGTGAGAAAATTGGAATGGCTGCCGAGCTGCAGTCAACTCACGATTGATGTTCCGACAAGTCGGAGGGGGCCGTGTTGTGAATTCAGTATGCTCTGCAAGTTGAAGCAGCACTCGCATTGGAGCAGCCTCCCACAGGAGAGACCCGGCAAGTGTCCCGTGAGTGAAGGTCGCTGGGATTTCTCACGTTGTATTTACATTTAGTTAGCTCAGTCTCCATTTTGCAGGGTAAGAAACGCGTAAGTGTCGAGAGATCTGAAGGCTAAGTTGTCAATAGGAATTCGTGTGTGCATTACATTGGATTCCTAGCTTACGTCGAGAAGTCTCTGCATACGCGTAACAGGAATGCCAATACATGTACAACAAAACTATATAAGCGATTGTACTTTTGTAA
>NW_003303449.1:91265-94269 GCF_000142945.1 Phytophthora infestans T30-4 | reverse complement strand
GACTCCCACGGGACTCGGGACCATCCCCTGAAATAACCGGAGGGGTGTTCTTAGGGGGGATCCACGATTCCACATTATGGCACTCGGATTCCATTGCAAAAACCCAATGGCCCGTGCAACGCAGGTGCACTACGCGAGCACATCCCATGGACAGCACAACTAGACCCGCGATTGCTTGATTTTGTGATACCGCGGGTCGATGGACCTCACCAGGAGAGCACGATACACGAGTGATGGAATAATACGACTGCGTGAATGCGCCAAACCACGGAATAGCACTCTTCGGCCAGAGTACCAGCGATGGGAGGCCAACGGCCACGAAAGAGGCCGTACTAACAAGTATGATTCCAAAAGAGAGGTCGTATAACCAATAAGCAGCGTGGGTCACCGGTGGGCAGGTATCCACGAAGCCAGAAAGATCACGGAAGAGCGCCGACCACTGTCGAACATGACATCCAACCTGTAGTACGGGGTAACGGAAGCGTACCAAACAACGATATTATACGGGTCCGCATGAGACTACGGAATGGTAAATAGTTAAGTACACGAATCCAAGATCTACTGGGGTGAACGACGCTCACAAAGCACGCGACACCAAGAGGCATTTAAATCTGCGGCCACCGCATCTCCAACAAACCATGCCACTCCGCCGCGTAGCGGCGGCGAACGGCTAGTGCATTTGAAGTTGAACATTCCTACTCCGAACCAAAGATCTGTCTGTAGACAATATTCTGGGCGTAGACCCCATCCTCCTCCTCCAGCTTTGGGTACTCGACCAGCGCCTTGAATCTTGATCTTGAAGTAACTCGCGGCATCGCAACGTACAGCTGCCCGTGGGAGAAGCAAGGCGTAGCAAGATACAGCCCCAAGTACTGCACCGTTTGTCCTTGCGCCTTGTTAATCGTCATCGCAAAGGCCGGTTGGACAGGAAACTGCTTGCGTCTCAAATGAAACGGAAAGCTCCGAATGTCTCCGTCACTGATGAAAACAATGCGGGGAATCAACACATGTTGCCCTTGTCGCTCACCGGTCATGATTGTGGCGTGGATGACATGTGGCTTGAGGGCCACAATTCGAAGCCGTGTTCCGTTGCACAGCCCTAGATCTGGATTCAGGTTCCGCATCATCATGATAGGCATTCCTACCTTGAGGGTCAGCTTGTGGGGCGGCATTCCACTGATATTCATCGAGTGGAGTACCTCCTGCTCGAAGAAATTGCCATCACCGTCGTCTTGTACAGAATCGGAAGACATGTATTCCCGCGCCTGTCCAGTTAATCGATCGGTCACCGCTTCATTGATGCGGTGCACGATTGCGTTCGTGGTCGTGAGGATCGTTCGGTTAGCGAAATACTCGTCGGTAGCAACCTCGGGGTTATTAATCTCGCCATACATCTCGTCGATGATCCGATCCATGCCTCTTGGAATAACGCCCGGACGAATTTCCTGGTCCTCATCCTCAGGCACAGGTGGATTCTCAATCAGCATATCGCGCGGGATCTTCATGTAATCGTTTCCTAGAGAAGGGTTTACATCATGCCTTCCCTCCCCGACTTGCAGCAGGAACTCGGAGAACGCAGCCATTTCCTCAGCAGTGTCTGCAGTATCAGCTGTGCGCACTCGCATGTTTTCCGTAAGACGGAACGTCTGAAATTGGGGCCACAGCCTAGACGACTTGAGGCAAGCGTCAATTGTCTCGACGGGTGTTCCATTCTTAACGACCGGGAGAATCTGGCGGAAATCTCCCGAAAGTACAAACACTTTCCCCCCAAAAGGCTCGGTATCGTTGTCAAGTATGTTCCGCAGTGTTCGGTCTACTGCCTCGAATGCGTGGCGATGGGCCATAGGTCTGGGTAATCTTGTGAATGCGCATCGTGCTAGGGATAGACTGTTGCAATTTTCAGTCTTGAACGAGGAATTCCTAGTAAACGCAAGTCATCAGCTTGCATTGATTACGTCCCTGCCCTTTGTACACACCGCCCGTCGCACCTACCGATTGAATGACTCGGTGAAAAATTGGGACCGTGAGTCTGTTTGCTTTATTGCGAGTGGATTGATGGGAACTTTTTTAAACCTCGCCATTTAGAGGAAGGTGAAGTCGTAACAAGGTTTCCGTAGGTGAACCTGCGGAAGGATCATTACCACACCTAAAAACTTTCCACGTGAACCGTTTCAAACCAATAGTTGGGGGTCTTACTTGGCGGCGGCTGCTGGCTTTATTGCTGGCGGCTACTGCTGGGCGAGCCCTATCAAAAGGCGAGCGTTTGGACTTCGGGTCTGAGCTAGTAGCTTTTTTATTTTAAACACTTTACTTAATACTGATTATACTGTGGGGACGAAAGTCTCTGCTTTTAACTAGATAGCAACTTTCAGCAGTGGATGTCTAGGCTCGCACATCGATGAAGAACGCTGCGAACTGCGATACGTAATGCGAATTGCAGGATTCAGTGAGTCATCGAAATTTTGAACGCATATTGCACTTCCGGGTTAGTCCTGGAAGTATGCCTGTATCAGTGTCCGTACAACAAACTTGGCTTTCTTCCTTCCGTGTAGTCGGTGGAGGAGATGCCAGATGTGAAGTGTCTTGCGGTTGGTTTTCGGACCGACTGCGAGTCCTTTTAAATGTACTAAACTGTACTTCTCTTTGCTCCAAAAGTGGTGGCATTGCTGGTTGTGGACGCTGCTATTGTAGCGAGTTGGCGACCGGTTTGTCTGCTGCGGCGTTAATGGAGAAATGCTCGATTCGTGGTATGGTTGGCTTCGGCTGAACAATGCGCTTATTGGGTGATTTTCCTGCTGTGGCGTGATGGACTGGTGAACCATGGCTCTTTAGCTTGGCATTTGAATCGGCTTTGCTGTTGCGAAGTAGAGTGGCGGCTTCGGCTGCCGAGGGTCGATCCATTTGGGAAATGTTGTGTACTTCGGTATGCATCTCAATTGGACCTGATATCAGGCAAGATTACCCGCTGAACTTAAGCATATTAATAAGCGGCGGAAAAGAAACT
>NW_003303449.1:84689-90258 GCF_000142945.1 Phytophthora infestans T30-4 | reverse complement strand
CTTTTCTCATAACACCAGAGCCAAAATTTTTTAATTGAGTCAAAGATTTCGGACAACCCAGTATGGGTCGGGCGCGGAGTGATTTATGATCCTCCGCCCACTCAGCGGACGCGGTTCTGGCTCACATTTTACACGATGATCACCACACCAACTGGTGTAATAGACGCCCGCCTTGGTGGAGAGCGGACTGGTCATCCACTTTCTGATGAAGGCGGAACGCGACGTGTTCACGAAGCGACATCGCCTTCTTGTTTCGATACTCAGCACCATTCGCGAACTCGTCTGTGTAGGTCCAGCCCTTCTCTCCATATGGAAGGAGAAGCGGGTATTGGAGTGGATCGTAATCGGCGTGAGTCACATACAAACGTAGCAGCCTTTGATCGCGTGTAAAGAGCAGTAGATCCCGAGGCTGAGCCAGGTTGCCATCCTCAATGAGAGTCGCAGCCACTTCAGACACAGTGGGGCGGTTATGCGTCCTCGGTCGCGAGGACTTATCATGCAGACGGAAGACCAAATCTACTGGAGTCTCCGTGTTGTGTTGACGCACTTGCTGCCCAAAGTGAAGGAACCGTTGCGCTAATGGGTTGTGCTCTGCCATCATTTTCTCGATGTCTAGTAGTGCAACACGATCCAGATCCGCGAATATACCAAGACGTCGCTCCGCGCGGCGTTGCATGTCTGGATCCACAATGTAGATCTGCGCAAACTTGGGTGCTACTCGCGCGCCTGTCCGACGGTCTATGTGGGGGAGGAGAGATCCTAGGTAGTGCCCCATAGCCCCTTGAATGCGATATGTGTACACCCCGTGTGTACCCGCAACGCTCTCGTCTTGATGCACATTTTGAAACGATCGGTTTGAGCACGAAGCACCAATCGACGTAAACGCGAAGGCTTGATTGTAGGCACGAATTTGACGGCGGAACTCGGGATCTCCGTACAGCTGAAGAAGTTTTGGTGGCGCGGGGTGCAGTGGAGGCAGCTTTACCCTGCCTGCCAGACAGCATGATATCGTAGACTCGCCTGGCCACTTCCAAGCATTGCAGACCGGACAAACGGTTGTAGCCGGGAGCTTGTGTCGCCCGTTAACCACGTGGTCACCCGTTATCATGGACGCGTCGAAGTCTGCGAGGGAAATAAGAGCGTGGCCATGACGGACGCATTGGCGTCGAGTGCGCACCCGCTCGAGCTCTTGCTGGTGCTCTTCCGCTGTCTGTCGCGCTCGTCGATCCGTATGCTGCTGGCGATTTAGCTCACGTTCCACTTCACGATCCTGTGAAGGCAACTCCGCACGTCTTTCTTCATGGTAAGCTCGGTCCTGCTCCCGTAGTTCCTGGAGCTGTTCCTCGCGTAGCCGAGCTCGACGGACACGTTGGCGCTCTGCACCCTTCTGTCGGGCGATATTACGTTGAGAGAGTGACATATTCGCTCGTCTCGTGCGAGCTCTTTGTGCGTCGCGTGTCCGGTCACGATCTGCCTGAGACAATGTCCTGTTAGCTCGTCTTTCGCGAGCTCGTTGCGCTGCCGACACCGGAACCGCTTCTTGAACTGTAGCTTGTGGTGTGACAGGGACCGTAAATAAAGCTACCCCAGTGGCTCCGTCTTGATACGCCGCCTCCATTTGAGCCGCGAACCGGCGCTGATATACCGCTGGATTGGATTTTTCCGTCTTCTCCTCCTGCTCTTCCAAAGCTATCGTTTGACCTTCCGTCACTTCCATCGTCTCCGAAACTTCTTGGTTCACACTGAGGGCTTGAAGCGCTTTGTTTAAGTCGCAGCGCTTCCTCCTGCGCTTGTTCAAACGTCGTTTCCGTGCTTCCTTCTCCTCTTGCGTAGGTGTCGCGTTAATGCGTTCGTTCTCGCGCAGGGCCTCCTCGAGCTCCTCGCGCGTCCTCTTTCGCTTACTCCGAACCATAGCTCTGCGAACACGAAAACGTGACGCGTTAGACAATGTCTAAGAACACCGCACGTAGCAGTAGGTTTTCATAGAGTAGTGTGTGGGGATATGCGTACTACCCGGGATTGCTTGCCCCCATCAAGGTTATCTCCGATCACTTATCCCACAGTCACGGGCCGTGAGGCCCGGAGCGGTTTTAGTTTTCAAATTGTGCAGTCGAATCTTCAGGGTTGGGCCTTCGGATAGTACTGAAGCTTGAGGTGCGATATCCTTTTGCCAAAAGGCGGCCGTTAATTGCAAAGGCTGGTTATTGATAGGCTATTACAGCCCCCATCCCATCTGTCGGTTAAAAGAGGCCGGTTACGGTACCCCTCCTAACCAACTGCACGCACGCAATGTGCGTGCCCATCAATAACCATTAACGACCGGCTCAACTGGTTCGCTGTCGGGTTTGCGGTCAATGGACCAGGTGCCAAATGTGCTCTCGCGCAGAGTGGGCGGTGGGATAAAGCCCCAAGAACCCAAAGGGCTCTGGAGCTAAATCCCCATAGCACGGCTACCTACTTGCAGGATAAAATCCCGCAAGTTATAAGCTACCCCCTAAGCAGCCCCAGGAACCTCGGACTATCTGTGTATGTGTGTCTTGCTAGCTACTAATGCTAACTAACATGCATACACGCAGCGTACCTTGAGTAACGTGGCGTTCCGCGGCTTCCGTTTCGAAAATGGGGGCAAAATGAATTTAACGGTGCTTTTAAGTACGAGGTGTAGTTCCACCATACAGTAAGTACTACACATAATGTATGTTTTAGCCAATGGGGGGCCGCCTTCGCTGCGCTCGGCAGCTATTTAGCGAATCGAGGCCGCCTTCACTGCGCTCGTCAGCCAGTAGAACGCGCGTATTAGCGTGAGTTTTATTAGCCCTAGCCTGTTACGGACGTTACAGACGGACAACACACTCCACTATTGGGGTAAGACTAGCCGTTCGCCGCCGCTACGCGCCGGAGTGGCATGGTTTGTTGGAGATGCGGTGGCCGCAGATTTAGATGCTTCTTGGTGTCGCGTACTTTGTTAGCGACGTTCACCCCAGTCGATCTTGGCTTCGTGTACTTAGCGACTTACCTTTCCGAGTCTCATCCGGCCCCGTATAATATCGTTGTTTGGTACGCTTTCGTTACCCCGTACTACAGGTTGGATGTCATGTTCTACAGTGGCCGGCGCTCTTCCGTGATATTTTTGGCTTCGTGGTTCCCTGCTCACCCGTGGCCCAGGCTGCTTAGTGATTGTCCTAGATTTGTGAACTCATTCTCTCACGGTGCTTAGTGGTTGTGTGCTAGCCTTTTTGGTCTCATGTGCTCCCGTAGCACGACCCTCTTTCGTGGCTGCTAGATATTCCGTGTTCTCAAGGGCTTACGTGTATTACACAGGCATCGTGTCCATGATCATTCATGGTCGATAGCATTCCATTTTTGGTACCCTCGCCAATGGGTGATTTTACGAAGTTTTCTGTCACCTGTGTGCCGCGCACCCCTGTGGTGGCTTCATCTACCGCGTTGTCGCGCTATCGTGCAATCACAATGTGGTTATGCTGTTTTTTGCTATCGTGATTGCATAGTATATATGTTTTGCCAATGTTATCGCGCTCTACGATGGTTCCGTGTCCGCGGTGTGCAATCTTGGTCTCCAGAAGCGTTTCCCCGCGATTTTGTGGCTGGTCGGCCGTCCGGGTAAACGTGTTTTAATGAAGTATCGTCCTCAGTGGTCCGGCGATCTCATGCTCTACTGTGCTATCGTGCTCAGTGGCTCGGTGATTTCCCGTGGCTGCTTGCTCTTCCATGTTTTAGTGGCTGTCCCATCGTTCATGGTACCGTGCAATCGCTTGGTGTCGCGGCTGGTCTGTCCTCCAAGCTCTCGTTATCTACAGTAGTATCGCGCTCCCCAGTGAGATCCGTTATTACCCAGGTATCGTGCTCCAATACTCGGTGATTTCTCGTTTATGGTCTCCCGCGGCTTTATGCCTGGTCCGTCGACCGTACTCCGTGCTCTACCGTGGTGCTATCGGAGAATTGCTGTTGGTGCACTCTTACCGCTACGTGTCTACCGTGGCTTCGAGCGTGCGTGCTCTTTCGTAGCCCGTGCTTTTCAGCATGCTGAGGTGTCTATGGATTTAGTTCCCTTCTGTGGCCCGTACGCTCCCGTCATATTCTTGTCGTTCTGTCCTGTTCATGGCTGCGTGCACTTCCATATTTCACGCTACGTAAAACACTTCGCGGTTTGCATCGCCTAAGGCTTCTATCTTTCGTGCTTCGTGTTGCTCTTCTATCCCATTGTCTACATAGAAAGGGTCGATGTTCCTTCGGGCTTCGTGCTCTTGCTTAGTCACGTGCATCCGGCGCTACCCTTAAAAACCTCCCTTACTCTCAAAAACACAGAGTGTGTTCCCCATTTTTTTTTAGGTTTAGCCCTCACCTAAATATGTTGGGAAAATTTGTCCAAAAAATAGGCAGAGTGCCAAAAATAAAGGGGCCAAAAACTGGGGAGGAGGGTTAATCTTTTTTTCCCGCGCAGAAAAAAGGGGGGGGGGGGGGCGAGGTGTTAACCACATATCTATTTTAAGCTTCACATATACAATAGTATACATGCTATTATATAAACGCTGATATAATATTGTGTACTACTACTACAAATGACTGCAAGCAAAAATATGAAATGGCTTAATAATAGTAATATGAAAAAAAATATTGTAAGTTAAATTAGTACAGCAGTACTACGAAGCCTAAAACATCATTATATATCCAATAAGTACTAAAGTTCGATTAAGGCCGAAATATAAGTCACCAAAGCCTAAACTTTTTCCAGCAGCTCCTACGACGATATAGTACGTGTGTGCTCATCGGCGCCTTCTACTAATGCTAACTAATGCACACACAGGCAGCGCCCTTTGCGTGGCCTTGCGAACCGCAGCTGAAAATGAGAGCAAAATGAAAGTTCGTTAAGTACGATGTGTAGTCCACATACAGTAAGTACAGCACATATTGTCTGTTTTAGCCAATGGGGGCCGCCTTCGCTGCGCTCGGCAGCTTTTTAGCGAATCGACGCCGCCTTCGCTACGCTCGGCAGCCAGTAGAACGCCCTCATTAGCGTGAGTTTTATTAGCCCTACCCTCGGACGGACTTACGGACAGACAACACACTCCACTAGAGAGGTAAGACTAGCCGTTCGCCGCCGCTACGCGGCGGAGTGGCACGGTTTGTTGGAGATGCGGTAACCTCAAATTTAAGTGCTTCTTGGTGTCGCGTACTTTGTTAGCGTCGTTCACCCCAGTACGTCGTGGCTTCGTGTACTTAACCACTTACCATTCCGTAGTCTCATGTGGACCCGTATAATATCGTTGTTTGGTACGCTTCCGTTACCCCGTGCTACAGGTTGGATGTCATGTTCTACAGTGGCCGGCGCTCTTCCGTGAACTTCCTGGCTTCGTGGCTCCCTGCTCACCCGTGGCCCACGCTGCTTAGTGATTGTCCTGGATTTGTGGACTCATTCTCTCACAGTGCTTAGTGGTTGTGCGCTAGCTCCTTTGGTCTCATGCGCTCCCCTAGTACGACCCTCTTTCGTGGCTGCTAGATATTATGATGTTCTCATGGGTTTACGTGGATTTCCACAGGCTTCGTGTCC
>NW_003303449.1:75407-82388 GCF_000142945.1 Phytophthora infestans T30-4 | reverse complement strand
AGGTAAGCTTTTTTAGGCATTCTTATACCCCTTTGGGTCCAATTTTCCGGTTAAACTTTTGGTTGCCCGTCCGGGCGTATTTTCGGGCGTTGGCCCTCTCCCGGTCTCTGCGAGGTGTATCTGGTTGATGTTCCAGTAGTCGTGTGTTCCGTGCCGTGATCGTCTCTCTCGTGTCCTGGACCCGTATCCGTTCGCGCAATCGAGGGTGGTATGATGTCTAGGTATGTGTCGGTACGACTTCCTTGCCGTTTATCGGGCTCTACGATGCATCGTGCTCCACAGTTTGCAATCATGGTCCCCCAAGAAGCCCCCCGTGTATTTTGTAGCTGGTCGCTGACCGTGCAATCGACTTCTAATGTACGTGACTCGGCAAGCTCAGGTTCTACACTGGTATCGTGCTCCGTGGCTCGGTGATACCGTATATAACTCCTGTGGCTGCTTTTTTTCCATGGTTTAGTGGTTGGACCATTGTCCACGCTAGTGTGTTCTCCGTAGTCTCGTAAATGGCCTGCCGTCTTTGCGATCGTGTTGTAATCTAGTATCGTCCTCTGTGGCTCGGTGATCTGAGGTTCTACACTGGTATCGTGCTCCGTGGCTCGGTGATTTTGCGTGATTACGTGTTCTACGATGGTTTAGTGGTTAATCTACCGTCCATGCTATAGTGTCATAGCGTGGTGTAGCGGTTGGTCTGTCGTCCGTGAGATCGTTAGCTACCATAGCATCGTGCTGTCGGACTCGGTGACCTCCGGTTCCAGCCATGTATCGTACTCCAATGTCTAGTGATTTTTCGTTTGTGATCTACTGCGGTTTCGTGTTTGTGCTCCGTGTTCTACCGTGGTGCTATGAGAGAATTGCTGTCCGTGCACTCTTACCGCTACGTGCTCTACCGTGGCTTCGAACGTGCGTGCTCTTCCGTAGCTGTGCTTTTCACCATGCTGGGGTGTCTATATATTAGCTCCCTTCCGTGGCCCGTACGCGCCCGTCACATTCTTGTCATTCTGTCCTTTTCATGGCTGTGTGCTCTTCCGTCTTTCACGCTACGCATGAAACTTCGTGGTTTGCATCGGCTAAGTCTTCTACCATGGCCTTCCGTGCTTCGTGTTGCTCTTCTATCCCATCGTCTACATAGTGTGGGTCGATTTTTCTTCGTGCTTCGTGCTCTTGCTTAGTCACGTGCCTCCGCGCTAACTTAAACACAATAGCTGTTCCCATTTGGTTTGATGTACGCTACATATATTGCTGGAAAGCTCGCACAATATCTGAAGGTCGCACACTACGCGCGCAAATACAAAGGAAGATGACACTTTTTCCCGGAGGCATTGTTGTGGGGTGCAGGGGTGTAAGCCACAATAGTCATATTTTAAGTTTTCACATTATTATTTATATAAATACAATTGTTATTTATTATAAAACGCTGATATAATAATTATGTGTACTACTACTACAAATAGCTGCAAGGAAAAATATGAAATGTCTTGATAATAGTACTACTCAAAACAGTATTGTAAGTTTAATTTTTAGAAAAGTACTATGAAACCTAAAATATCATTCTATATTCAATAGCTACTAAAGTTTCGATTGAGGCCTAAATATAAGTCACCAGGGCCTACAAAAATTTTCAACAGCTCCTTCGACGATATTGTATGTGTGTGCACGTCGACGCCTCCTATTTATGCTAACTAACGCGCACGCAGGCAGCGCCCTTCGCGTGTTGTGGCGCTCCGCAGATAGAAATGAGCAAAATAAAATTTAAACGGTTCTTTTAAGTACGATGTGTAGTCTACATACAATGTGTGAAAAACATAAAGTATGTTTTAGCCAATGGGGGCCGCCTTCGCTGCGCTTGGCAGGATTTTAGCGAATCGACGCCGCCTTCGCTGCGCTCGGCAGCCAGTAGAACGCGCGTATTTGCGTTACACTAATTAACCCTAGCCCGTGACAGACAGACGGACAGACAACACACTTCACTAGAGAGGTAAGACTAGCCGTTCGCCGCCGCTACGCGACGGAGGGGCACGGTTTGTTGGAGATGAGGTGGCCGCAAATTTAAGTGCTTCTAGGTGTCGCGTCCTGTGTGAGCGTCGTTCACCCCAGTAGGTCTTGGCTTCGTGTACTTTACCACTTACCATTCCGTAGTCTCATGTTGACTTGTATAATATCGTGGCGTGATACGCGTTCGTTACCCCATACTAGAGGTTGGATGTCACTGTTCTACAGTGGCCCGCGCTCTTCCGTGCTCTTCTTGGCTTCGTGGTTCCCTGCTCACCCGTGGCCCACGATGCTTAGTGGCTAAGCGCTCTCTCTTTTAGGCTCATTCTCTTTAGTACTGCGCCTTTCGTGGCTGCCAACTATTTCCTGGTCTCAAAAGTTTATGTGGGTTGCACCGGTTTCGTGGTACGTAGTCTTTCGTGGCCGTTGGCCTCTCATCGCCGGTACTCTAGCAGAAGGGTGCTATTCCGTGGTTTGATGCTTCCACGTAGTCGTGTTGTTCCGTCGCCCGTGTATCGTGCTCTCCTCGTTGTTCCATCGATCGCGTTATCACGCTATCGTGCAATCGAGGTGTGGTAATGATGTCTATGGTATTGTGCTCGCGTAGTGCATCTGCGTTGCCCGTGTTATCGGGCTCTACGATTGCATCGTGCTCCACAGTTTGCAATCATGGTCACCCCAAGAGCCCCCCCCGTGTATTTTGTAGCTGGTCCGCTGACCGTGCAATCGACTTCTAATGTACGTGACTCGGCAAGCTCAGGTTCTACACTGGTATCGTGCTCCGTGGCTCGGTGATACCGTATATAACTCCTGTGGCTGCTTTTTTTCCATGGTTTAGTGGTTGGACCATTGTCCACGCTAGTGTGTTCTCCGTAGTCTCGTAAATGGCCTGCCGTCTTTGCGATCGTGTTGTAATCTAGTATCGTCCTCTGTGGCTCGGTGATCTGAGGTTCTACACTGGTATCGTGCTCCGTGGCTCGGTGATTTTGCGTGACTTCGTGTTCTACGATGGTTTAGTGGTTAATCTACCGTCCATGCTATAGTGTCATAGCGTGGTGTAGCGGTTGGTCTGTCGTCCGTGAGATCGTTAGCTACCATAGCATCGTGCTGTCGGACTCGGTGACCTCCGGTTCCAGCCATGTATCGTACTCCAATGTCTAGTGATTTTTCGTTTGTGATCTACTGCGGTTTCGTGTTTGTGCTCCGTGTTCTACCGTGGTGCTATGAGAGAATTGCTGTCCGTGCACTCTTACCGCTACGTGCTCTACCGTGGCTTCGAACGTGCGTGCTCTTCCGTAGCTGTGCTTTTCACCATGCTGGGGTGTCTATATATTAGCTCCCTTCCGTGACCCGTACGCGCCTGTGGTGTAGCGGGATCAGCAAAATCTGCGAGATTGCCAGATCCAACTTACCAACTGCGCCCAGACACCGACTAACGGAGGGGGTCCCCCGATGATCCGTGTTCTGCTGAACTTTCCTCACCTTGTGTACCCGTCGGTAGGGCGGGATCTTGCTCTCTCGGTAACTTCCGAAGAGTTCAAGTGGCGAAGTTTGAGTGTCTTGGCGAGACGTGGGGATGGGGTGGAGCAGCAGTGGAAAATCTTCACTCTGCGTCCGTGGATTGCTCCGAATCCTAAGCGAATATTCGAGCTTATGGATCCGGGGCCTAGATCGTAGATCTGGCCGTAGGGTTGCCTTGCGGGTGTGTTCCCTTGCCTTTGTAGTTCCTTTGCGTTGTACTTGCCGCCTCCTGTGACGGGATCTTGAGAGTTGAGAGCCCCTAGGGTGTAACCGACCAAGTAGTAAATTCGGTTAACCTGTCGGATCTGCACAAGTAAAGGAAAAGCTCACTAGGTTGTAGGATCTGGCCAATGTATTATCCAGTTATCACTACCAACACTAGATTCGCAATTCCCAACCTTCTCGAAGCTCGTACGGCCAATGTAGTTCCGCTTCTTGAGGGCAGGAAGGCACTTGCGTGTCACTGTGCAAATTGGAGTCTGTATTGATATTTAAGCCTATACCTGCCTGGATTCCTACGTTCTATGTCTTTCACTTGCTAAATCCCTTACCAGGCTCGGCTGCATGTCCCTTCTTCCCTTGACCCATCATCCCAGCTGTATTATCTTCAGATCCACCGGATCCATGGCGATATCATTATGGTCACCCCATTATGAGTACACTCATCCGGATCCAGGTCGCTTGGATCCACTTCACTGTAAGTGTACACTCGTCATGGATCTGATCTCTCCAATCATCCAACATCGTCTTGCAACCGTCTGTGATCTCCATTGTCCCACGAAAGTTCGAGATCCACTGCATCCATCATCCCTATACCCTGGATCCCAGGTCCCTCAAGACGGGATCCTCCCTCCATGGATCCGAACTCGGAAGTATGGGATCCGGGGTAACTCGCGGTGGATCTTGACTCCCCATTAGCCGTGGCTACTAGATCCACCTTCAGAGGACACCGACCATCCTTCCTTCATAGGATCCACACCCGATCCACTCTGGTATAGTATATCCCAAAAGAGTGGATCCGAGGTAAGTCTTGGTGGATCTTGCCTTCTCGTACATCGCTCATACATACATCGCTCCAATCCCGGATCCATGACCTCGAGCGGGATCTGGAGGATTTCCAGACTGCTGGGGCAGCTGCGGATGCGAGCTTGGACCGTCTCCGTGACGAGTTGCGTCTGACCCAGGAGGAGGTGGTGACCAACGACTATGTGGGATCCACCCATGGCGGATCCGCCTTAGGGTCGGCGCGTGGAGGGTCCCCCGCGCCAAATCCACCTCCCTCATCGCCGGATGTAGCCCTGGCTCAACTCTCTGAGGAGTTGCAAGACACCAAGGAGTCGCTCGAGAGGGCGTCCGCCGGACGAGATTACGCGCTTGAAGAATTCGTGCGTATGACTCGATTGCGCGACGAGATCCAAGCGAAACTGGTGGACAGCGAACTCCAGCGGGACAAGGCGGCTACCGAGTGGGCGGATGCCAAGCGTGCACAAACGGAGCTGGAATCCAAGCTTCGCCGCACGAGTACGTGGATCCTCTTTTAGTCCTTGCTAGTAACCCCATATTCACTCATTATTGTCAATCCAGGTGACAAATTGAAAGAAGCTGATGCGACCGCCGCAAAACTCCGGGATCAACTCGCTGCAGCCCAAACTCAGCAGCAACAGCTGGTGCTGGAGCGTGATCGTGGCTTATCGGAGCGGGATTTGGCTCGTCGACGACTGGCGCTGGTGACAGCTGCCGTGTCGAATCCCCTTCCTCCCTTGTCGGGACCTTCTCGTGCTGCCAGCGTCTCTGCTCCTCTCCCGTCTGTAAGTGGGGCAGATCCATCAGTTGCGAAACGTCCGCGTAGTGCGTCTCCCGCTCCTAGCACCGAATCCCCCGTCCCCATAAGCATGCTCGAGCTTCCCCGAAAGCCAAACCCAAAACGACTCCGGTCTCTAAAACGGCTTCGCAAGCGGGATCCACCTCTGCGTCCAAGGCGGGATCCACATCCGCGTCCAAGACTTCCGCTTCCCCCTCGAAGTCAGGTGCAGGATCCAAGTCTGGATCCACCGCTAGATCCAAATCTACCTTGGTGTGGTGTAGCGGGATCAGCAAAATCTGCGAGATTGCCAGATCCAACTTACCAACTGCGCCCAGACACCGACTAACGGAGGGGGTCCCCCGATGATCCGTGTTCTGCTGAACTTTCCTCACCTTGTGTACCCGTCGGTAGGGCGGGATCTGCTCTCTCGGTAACTTCCGAAGAGTTCAAGTGGTGAAGCTTGAGTGTCTTGGCGAGACGTGGGGATGGGGTGGAGCAGCAGTGGAAAATCTTCACTCTGCGTCCGTGGATGGTTCAGTATCCTAAGCGAATATTCGAGCTTATGGATCCGGGGCCTAGATCGTGGATCTGGCCGTAGGGTTGCCTTGCGGGTGTGTTCCCTTGCCTTTGTGTTGTCCTTTAAGTCGTACTTGCCGCCTCCTGTGACGGGATCTTGAGAGTTGAGAACCTCTAGGGTGTAACCGACCAAGTAGTAAATTCGGTTAACCTGTCGGATCTGCACGAGTAAAGGAAAAGCTCACTAGGTTGTAGGATCTGGACAATGTATTATCCAGTTATCACTACCAACACTAGATTCGCAATTCCCAACCTTCTCGGAGCTCGTACGGCCAATGTAGTTCCGGTTCTTGAGGGCAGGAAGGCACTTGCGTGATACTGTGCAAATTGAGGTCTGTATTGATATTTAAGCCTATACCTGCCTGGGTTTCTACCTTCTATGTCTTTCATCTGCTAAATCCCTTACCAGGCTCGGCTGCATGTCCCTTCTTCCCTTGACCCATCATCCCAGCTGTATTATCTTCAGATCCACCGGATCCATGGCGTAATCATTATGGTTACCCTATTATGGGTACACTCATCAGGATCCAGGTCGCTTGGATCCACTTCACTTGAAAGTGTACACTCGTCGTGGATCTGAGCTCTCCACTCATCCAACATCATCTCGCAACCGTCTGTGATCTCCACTGTCCCACGAAAGTTCTAGATCCACTGCATCCATCATACCTATACCCTGGATCCAGGTCCCTTAAGGCGGGATCCTCCCTCCTTGGATCCTAACTCGAAAGCATGGGATCCGGGTCACCTCGCGGTGGATCTTGACTCCTCGTTAGCCGTGGCTACTAGATCCACCTTTAGAGGGCACCTACCATCCTTCCTTCATAGGATCCACACCCGATCCACTCTTGTATAGTATATCCCATATCCATTTAGGTGAATCCAAGTAAGGGTGGATCCGAGGTAAGTCTTGGTGGATCTTGCCTTCTCGTACATCGCTCATACCAGATCCATCGTCACTTTATACGGGGCGCTGCTCGTCATGGCTAATCCACCACCGGCAACTTGCATCCGTGCCAGCCAACCCAAATCCTCTCTAATCACTTGAAATTGTCATTGATTCGGGATAGTGACCCCGCGTCAGGGCCAATTTC
>NW_003303449.1:71880-74670 GCF_000142945.1 Phytophthora infestans T30-4 | reverse complement strand
CTGACGACCATGGAGATGACGTGGATGCCAATGAACCTTCGTTAAATGACTCTCCTGATGCTCCTAGTGGTGGCGGTGATGTTCCGCCCCCCACCGATCATTCAAGCATACTCGATGACGAAGACGTTGAAGATTCAAATAGGAACTGGAGTAATCTTGGCCCAGCTCGTCCTCCGACTCCACCTCGGCCAAATCCTTCGCCGATGATGACTTCTCCAATCATCGTTGCCGGTCCGCCTCCTTCGCCACCAGCAAGTCCTCCGGCACCAGCATATTCTCTTCCTGTTCCAGTGTCTACTCGTCCGCCTATTTGGACTCTCGATGCTGGACCTGGACGCATGATTACGGCAACCTACACTTCGGTGCCGCGTCGTGGTGGTGCACCGTCGGTTGAGCCGTTGCCTCACCGAGTGTTGTCTGGTACTCGCCCTACGGTGCCGGCTTCGTCTACCTTGCCACCGTGGGTTCTCCCGTACGTGGACATGAAGTTTACTGACGCAGGCGCCAAGAAGTGTTTCGAGCGACTCTTGAGCTTAACGCTTCCCGAACCAGCTGGTGAGGTGACCGTGCGTACAACGTTGGAGGGTTTCCAAGCGTTCTTTGATTACTCGCATCCTGATCACCCGTACCAGCAACTTCGGCAGCTCTATCCTCTTCACGCTTGTCGCTTCGACACTGTTGACTTCAATCCAAGCGTCCCCATCTCCAAGCGTGCTCCGATTGAGACCCGTCTCAAGATGATCTGGGCGAACCTTCGGGGTGACGGCGGTAAGCAAGGTGACCTCGGGTTCGCATTGTGGGAGCGTCTCCACTGGCTTCCGTTAGCTGGTATTGAACGAGGTCTCGCTGAAGAAGCTAAAAGGGTTGGCCACGACAAGGAACGCTTGAAGGAACTGAGAGCTGTGTTAAAGAAGCTCTTTAGTGAGCGCGACCGTCGTGCCGATCGTCTTCGTAACAAGTACCGTGAGCAGTACATGGCGTGGAGTCGTGACCCGGTTTTATCTAGTGCTTCCGGCGTGTCGTTCATTCGTCCCGAACTGCTTTTGGAGCCGTCGAAGCCGTGGTACTTCATTGAAAACTTGCCATTCGCACCTCGGACATCTGACTGGCTTTCCGAAGTTCCGGCTCTCGACGCTCGTCAGCCTTGGCGTACTGAATGGATGAATGCACCGCATCAGCACCCGTACAACACCACGTACTTCCCGTGCCAGCGTAATCCGGAGCTCTTCAATCCTCGTGGTACGCGTTTCGTGAATGTGTACCGAAGCGTGGTTGTTGACCCGTCTCTCGATTCAACCGAACTTATTCCGACCTGGCGTTCGTTGTTTGACTCGCCACCGGGTACTCCACGTCCCGCTCTGACTGCTGCTCCTGTTGAAGCTGGTACCGAGAATTCGCAGGGTCCGGCTGCAGCTCCAGCTGTCGAGGCTCAGGTTCCTGATGAAGAGGAGAAGGAGAGTGGTGACTCGACTTCGTTGACACTCTTGGCCACCGCGACCAGACACTTGGAATCGATTTGAATCCTCGCTGCACGCTCTACGACGTTCTCCAGCATCTCAGCTATGTCCCGCGTGACTTCGTTTTCAGTGGTCGCTCCGCGGTCGGCATTCATGTTTTCTTATTCTTAATCCACTTCCACAGCGTAATCATGTTCATGTTGTTCTTCAAATGCATATACAATTTGTTGTTGCAGTAACGTTTTTCGTCTGTTACCACATGTAACGGGCCTAGAGTGTCCGTTACTAGCTTACACGTAATAATGAGGAAGCGTGCAAGTTCCGCGATAGTGAAACCAAGTGCTTAGTCTGAAGGAAAATCAACTCTGTTTTTATGCAGGTCCAGGGCAGCTTGCCCTGACCACTCAAATACACGTCAAACCCTTATTGGCTGATAATGGGTCTGGCTCCCCATATATCAACCAATAGGATGACGGCAGTTCAGCACACGCTAGCCGTGTGCTGCTGCACCTACTTTTGTAATATAAATCTACCTACTTATGTAATGGCGTGGCCCACTACACTGGGGGTGTCGTCGCTACGACATCCGAGGCACTCGTGGCCTCGTGTGATACTATGTTACCCACACAGGAAGCGTGTCCGACGCCTTCCTCTTCAGTTATGGTCTGGGCGACCGTGAGTGGAACTCTGTTACCCACTCTGAACACGCTCTTCTCAGTGTTCATGACAGCTGCAGCTGTCTGCGGAACTAAGTTACCCGCTTGTGGACCTAAGTTACGCACTTGGCCAGCGCCTCCTCTGGGCGCCGCCACCATCAAAGCATCCTCGGAGTCGTCATATACGTCGACGACTCCCAAGCATCTGCTGGGTGCTTCATTACCCTGGCAGCCCTAGCGAGCGCCCCGGGTTCTGACAGAGGTGGGATGCAGCGGGGCTGCCGTAGCTTTAGCGTCAGAGGAAGACGTTCGACTCAAAGAGTCACTAATACTAAGTTCCTTATCCAAAGGACACTTACAGCCCAAGACCAGGGCTCAAAGTTAACACCTTAACTTTTATGCTTCAAAACCAGAAGTGTTTTATTTACTATTATTGCGGCCAAGCCGCCTAGGGGTAAATGTATCTCTTTAACTATCTAGCATAGTTAAACCTAATCAAATGCATAACGTGTTGCTTTCAGCCAACGTACTGAGATACCTTGTTAACTCTCCAACTTATGTACTGAGAGTTTGTTAACTCTCCGGGTACTTCGTACCCCTGTGTGCTCCACACCATGTAACCCCGTTACACTCTCCCCCACTAAGATGAGAACATTCCGTTCTCGAAACTCTCCTCA
>NW_003303449.1:46838-49200 GCF_000142945.1 Phytophthora infestans T30-4 | reverse complement strand
TCGATTCCAGCGCTTCAGTGGCTAACGAATCCGCGGCAGCGTTGTATTCTCGTACAACGTGAAGATATTTAACTGATCGAAGCTTGGTCGTGAGTTCCTTGTGAGTATTCAACAGCGCTAGCAAAGTTTCCTTCCTGCATGCGATCACCCCTAGTGATTGTTGAATCGCGAGCCTTGAGTCACCAACGATGACTAAATCCTCGGCACATGCGCAATAGCAGCCTTGACACCGTTTATCGTACCTGTTTACGCTGCCTCATTCACCGTGGTAGCCGAGAGGTAAGCGTTTGCAGCAATCACTACCTTCCACTCAGGAGGGCTCCACAGCACCCATGAACAACTCCCGTAGCCACCGTACTTCTCTGTCTTCGCTGATCCGTCAAAAGACATGACGAATCCGCTGTAATTACGGGAAAGCTTGGCGTACAGCAACGCGGGGTCCATTCGAATAGTCGGGGAACCCTTGTGTGGAGGTGCCACCGGCGCGAGCGAGTCTTCCAAGTCGACGAAGCTCGTGATACTTGACTGGAGGAGCTGTGCGAAGGCGACATCCTTCTCCTTCACGCGCTGCACCTTCAGGTGCCACTGCGATAGCAGCACTGCGAACTGGACCGCGCGTCCGAAGAGAGACTTCGACTTAAGCGCCCACTCTAACGTCGAGAATCGTGTATAGACATGTAGCGTCTTTCCTGCCAGCTGGACGTAACAGATCTTCAACAGCAGAAGTAACGCCAAAACTCCCTTCTCAGCTGGATGGTAGTTCATCTCGGCTCCCTTAAGCACCCGACCGAGGAACCGTACGGGGTGTAACTTGCCTTCATGTTCTTGCATTAGCGTAGTGCTCAACGCCCATTCATTCGCAAAGAGCATGACGTGAACTTCTTTCGACCGATCGAAGTGCCTGAGGATGGGTGAATGTGAAACACTCATCTTCAAATTTTCGAAGGAACGACGTGCCACAGAAAGGCCACCTTCAACGGCAAAGTCTTCATCCTTGAGCTGGTACAGCGCCGCACCGTAGACCGCGAAGTCTTGAATGAAGCGACTGTAATAATTAACCGCACCAAGAAACGACTGCATGCCCTTCTTGCTCGTTGGAAACGAAAGCTCGGTGATAGCCGCAAGCTTCTTGGGGTCAGCTCTGATACCTTCTGGCGAAATTTTATGCGACAGAAAGTCCACCTTGGGTTGGCAGAAGATGCTCTTGGTGAAGCTAATGCTGATCCGACACTGTGCAAACCTTGCCAGCAATCGGTCCAGCGTCGCCAGGCAGCTGTCGAAATCCTCGCCACCGAAGCAAATGTCATCCACAAACGACCGTCGACCAAATACAGGTACCAGCGATGATTCGTCTGGTTCCCCGTTCGTAAACATGTCAGCGACGGGGCTGTTGACGAGTTGTAGTACAGGGTCGGTCTCTACCGATGCTTCGCGGTCTGCCGCGAACTTCGTTTTAAACGAACCCTCGGCGCTTGGCCCACGACGTTCCTTGGCCTGTTCTTCAGCTAAACGCATCCTCTCCGAGTATTCAAACCAACCTCCTTTAGGTTGAACGAACCCCAGAGTGCGTTGTCAATCATACGCTGGTAGATCATCGGCGCGTTCTTTAACCCGAAGGGCATGCGTAACCACTCGAAATGTCCGAGTGCGCAGACGAACGCCGACACTTTACGCGCTCGTAAGGTCATCATGACCGCCCAGAAGCCGCTTGCTGCATCCAGCGAGCAGAACCATAGGTAGCGCTCGAGATCTGTTAGCAGGTCGTCGACTAGCGGCATTGCATACTCCATGATCGCGGTGATAGCATTCACCATCTTGTAATCAATGCAGAGCCGGATGTCCAGCCCATTCTTTTTCATCACAATCACGATCGGCGATGCCCATGGACTGTCTGAAAAGACGATCAGTCCTGCTCGCAGCAGAGCGCGCAGCAGCTCGTACAGCTTGCCTAGAAATCGTAGCGGCACGCGCCGGGCACGCTGTTTGATTGGGGCGTGCCCCTGTGTGTCAATATCGCATACCGCACCGTAGGCTGGCGGCGGCAGTGCGTTACCACTAGCAATCAGGATGTGCTCGTGGTTCTTTAGCGTCGCGACTAGACGTTCTCGGCGTTCAGTCGACAGCTCAGGATCAGCAACATTAGGCGCAGTGTAGTCAATTGGTCGTGTTGATCTCTTCGGGTCAGATCCGGCAGGAATGCCAGCTCCTTTCGCGTAGTCGTCCAAGCCAAATGTTGTTAGCTGGGTGGTCGTAGAAATCATTTCTCGAATCCTCCGTTGCTTCATTTTCCTTCGGCGGTAACGACCCCTCGAGCAACCGAAAAGTATGTTCGGCCCAACCATCGCCTACGGATCCTTCTTCT
>NW_003303449.1:35593-46738 GCF_000142945.1 Phytophthora infestans T30-4 | reverse complement strand
AGTAATTTGGTTAACCTGTCGGATCTGCACGAGTAAAGTGAAAAGCTCACTAGGTTGTAGGATCTGGCCAATGTATTATCCAGTTATCACTACCAACACTAGATTCGCAATTCCCAACCTTCTCGGAGCTCGTACGGCCAATGTAGTTCCGGTTCTTGAGGGCAGGAAGGCACTTGCGTGATACTGTGCAAATTGAGGTCTGTATTGATATTTAAGCCTATACCTGCCTGGGCTTCTACCTTCTATGTCTTTCATCTGCTAAATCCCTTACCAGGCTCGGCTGCATGTCCCTTCTTCCCTTGACCCATCATCCCAGCTGTATTATCTTCAGATCCACCGGATCCATGGCGTAATCATTATGGTTACCCTATTATGGGTACACTCATCAGGATCCAGGTCGCTTGGATCCACTTCACTTGAAAGTGTACACTCGTCGTGGATCTGAGCTCTCCACTCATCCAACATCATCTCGCAACCGTCTGTGATCTCCACTGTCCCACGAAAGTTCTAGATCCACTGCATCCATCATACCTATACCCTGGATCCAGGTCCCTTAAGGCGGGATCCTCCCTCCTTGGATCCTAACTCGAAAGCATGGGATCCGGGTCACCTCGCGGTGGATCTTGACTCCTCGTTAGCCGTGGCTACTAGATCCACCTTTAGAGGGCACCTACCATCCTTCCTTCATAGGATCCACACCCGATCCACTCTTGTATAGTATATCCCATAGCCATTTAGGTGAATCCAAGTAAGGGTGGATCCGAGGTAAGTCTTGGTGGATCTTGCCTTCTCGTACGTCGCTCATACCAGATCCATCGTCACTTCATACGGGGCGCTGCTCGTCATGGCTAATCCACCACCGGCAACTTGCATCCGTGCCAGCCAACCCAAATCCTCTCTAATCACTTGAAATTGTCATTGATTCGGGATAGTGACCCCGCGTCAGGCCCATTCTCTTATTTCTGAGAAAGCACTTTACCACAGGATTAGCTTGTTCGTTCGACGGACCCACAGTACGTGTTCCTCCAGACCGACGTGGCGCTTCGCTAGTCGGTATTCTCGCCACTCGTGCGCTTGAATGTCCAAACGCTCGGGTGGCCCGGCGTTAACATGGTAGCCGTATTCTTCGCTGTCGATCATGTTCTTGGTCTTTATCAGCGGGATTTGGACTTCGTGCGGTAATTGCGCCGCGCCGTGAAACAGGTCCAACCGGATCCCAGCTGGGATCATAAAGTCGGTCCCGAGTACCACGTCGACGCCTGCACTATGCGCCATTACCCACATCTCGAACTCGTACACCATCTCCCATCCGAGCGTAATCTTGACGCACGCTCGCCGCGTCGTAGACACCTTGCCTTCGTTAATACCTTGAATGTCAATGCGGCGTCCGTGATCGGGTACATCTCGGAGTCGCAACTTCTTAGCAAAGGCGTCAGTGATCACACTAACGTTCGCTCCCGTGTCGAGGAGAATCCTCGTTCGCTGGTCGTTCACAGCGCCTTGCACCAGAGCTCTCATTCTGATTCGTCGGTCGAATTTCTTGGCCGACCACCACCCCTGTCTCTCGCCAGGGTTCAACTTCATCATCTTGAAGTGACCCTTGGGCTCGTCTCGCGCTGCACTCGAAACCAAGCCGAGCGAACCCTCGCTGGTGCCCTCATCAGCATCAGCACACTCCACTCTTTCTCCAACACCTCCACCAAGGATTCTACCCCTCTCCTTTTCATTTTCCGTCGCGTTCACACTTGATACGTAATTATCAGGCCATTCACTCTGCCCCATGAAAGCAAAGATACACTCTGCTTCCATTGAAGGCTCGGTTAACTGTGGCAGCCCGATAGAGACCAACCCAGTTGTAGTTGGCGGGCTGCCTAGTTTAAATGACGTTCTTGAACGACGGCCTTGAGCTCTGGCGGGAGCTCCTCCTTCGTGCCTTTAGTGCGCACGAATTTGGCAAGGTCTTGGAAGCTGCGGAAAAGTTCGCATTGTCCAGCATCGTGGAGTTGTTTGCAGAACTTGCATCGCTTGTTACAGTAGTGGGCGAAGTGACTCATGCCACCACACACCGCGCATGGTCCGTACTGTGGGCGTCGGTTGTCGCGGTTGAAGTCACGTCGACCGCGTTGGTCTTGATTGAACCCACGGTCACCACCTCGGCGATCTTGATTGAAGCCATTCTCGCGATCAGGCATGTTTCCACGTGGTTGACGGTTGTCTGAACGTGCGTAGGTGCCTTCAGCAGCTGCACGGCGCTCATTCTCGTTAGGAGCGGCGAGGTATCGGTCATTTTCATCCAATGAGAAATCACCGTCCGTATTATCGGGTTAAAAGTCGAAGTACTCATCTTGGACATCGTCGTAAGCGTTCGGATCTTCGTTTGAATACTCGTTGCCTCCCTGAGCAGCTTCGCGACCTTCTAACGCAGCTAGTAGGTCGTCCACTGTGGCTTCACTGAGCGTCACTCTTGGTTTGCTGCGGTTCTCATCGCGGCGACGGTCATCACGCCGATTGTTGCGGGCGTACCCATCGTCGCGTCGCGCGTCTCGACTCTTGGAGTATTGGTACTCACTGTCACGCTTGGCCATTCTCTCCTTGCCCTTGAGAGCATCTTCGATGGTCTCTTCGAGCTCGTGAATGTCGGCGACTCGAGCGTGGTAGAGACTCTCCACCAGCTTGGCATCATCGCATGTTGCCAGGAACTGCTGTACGTGTTTTTTCGCGTCGCGACCACTCTTCTCGAAGTGTAGACGGGCGGTCCGAGCGTAGCCATTCAGCCTGTTTATGTAGTCGCACATATGTTCGTTACGTTCCCGCTTTGCAGAGTAGTAACGTGACAGCGCCGTCTGCGTGAACTGCGAGCAATAGTAGCGGATGAGCGCATCGCTCAGCAGCTTCCACTTGCGCTTCGTCTTTTTCGGAAGTTGACGGAACCAATGAATGGCTCCGTTCCGGAGACTTAGCTCAAATGGAATGCACCATTTATCGGCATTTATGTGGGTTCCAGTCATTTCATAGACGAACCCACGGAGCCACTGCATACAGTTCTCGCTCTTGTTCCGAGAGCCTGAGAACGGCGTGATGCGATCCAATGGTCGATGCGACGCCATTTCAATCCTCGGTGTCGGGTCCACGTCGTTCAGCGTCGCTAGCTCATTCATCTGACGCATCAACTCGAGTTGAGGATCTTCCTCGTCGAATGTACGCACCAAAATGTCATCGTCACTGGACGAACCATCGCTGTCGACTTGACGACGTCTGGCACCACCTTTGGAAGCTCGCGCACCGCCTCGGCGACCGATCGAACCCTCGTTACTTGCGTAAATGTGTTGCATACGGCTCTCCGAACGTGGTGTAACCATGTGCGAGTCTTGAAAGTACGGTGAAGCTTCGGTAGTGCCAAAGGCACCACGCTCAGCTCCACGCTTGGTCGGAGGAGTACGAACGAGTCGTTGGGGCGTCGGCGGCAGTGGAATCTTGGACGGATCTTCATCTTGAATCATCGGTCGACTCACAGGCTGCTTCCCGGCGTTGATGCCAACAGCGCCAAACGCCTTCCGAAGCTTCTTCTTCCATTTTTGGAGAGCAGCTCCAGCTTCATGTGGACTCCAATCTTGGAGCGACATCGTCGATGGGTACGTCTCGTTCTCGAACCCCAGCGACAACAGTAGCGAAACTGAATCCTCGGCAACTTGGCTAGTCGAAACCGAGTTGACTGAGTATTTAGTTCCTGCGCAAGCGCAGGCCAGTCGGCTTTTTTCTTGGGGATGGGCTTGAACAGCTGCATCCACTCATCATTCTGCATCAGCGCTTGTACGCGGTCGAAAACGCGCTTAGCGGCTGGTGTATCACCGTTGATAGGTGGGCGAGGTGCTTTCAGCAGTGCTGAAATGCTTTGCACTCGCCACCGAAGGTTTAGAACCCTCGGTCCCATCGTCATAATCTTCGTAGGCGGGTTCCGGTCCCGCAACATCATCGAGCTCGTCGGCGAGGTTCCTCGAAAGGGACCTGGTCGCCCCGCTAAGCCCCGATGATAGCGTGGCCGTCTCCGGCGTCGCTGCGCCTGGCTCTGGAGCCGGCGTTTTGTCTTCGTAATCTTCATAATCGTGGGCGTCAGGACCGATGTCCGCTTCGTCGTCGAAGCTCACTGAATGCTCGGTGGCGGCTGCAAAGCGCGCAGCCGAGCTTGAACTCTCGTTGCGAGCCCCGCCAGACTTGGCAGGCGTAACTGGTACCGTCGGTTGTCCTTCGCCATGTTTCTTGTCTTTTTCTTGTTCTTCTTCTCTTGGTAGCTATTAAACTGGAAGGCCATACAAACAGTTCACAATGGTCACAATCTGTTCCCGGGTCGCGGCACCAGTTGTGTTGTTGGAAATCCCACGTGAACTCTAGCTACAAATGTAGTTAGGATGTTCCCACAACAATACGTCTACTAGGATAGTAATCGCGGACCTGAAGACCCCAGTTCTGCCCTTGCACCGGGACAAACTGGACCTTGTAAACTACTTATATAGGCCAACCAGTAAAAATAAGAACACGGAACTAGCACGAGCAAAGCTAGCAGGTGTTTTGAATCCTCGTGGTCCCAACAGCGGAAGGGTACCAGGCACGGGTAAGCCTTTTACGAGATCACCGAGTGTTCAACACTCGGCTGGAAGAAATAAAAGACAGGCAATTAAAGCACTCCCAGTCGTGCAAATAGGCAACAATAAACCGTCACGTAAAACCTCCCGATAATAATCGGCCAATACACAAAGTCTCTTGGCCTTGCCGGATGAACCCTCGCTACAGAGCTTCGAGCTCACCGACAGGCATAACACACTCAAACAAGCTTGACCTGACGCTTACCTTGAAGCCGGACGTCGCTCTGTGTGCTTGAGTGGAAATTCTGTTCTGTATTTAAGCTTACCCTTTCGGGTCTATTCCTAATAAGAAGTCCTAATCAAGTATACAAATATCAAGTGAACAATGATCCGTTATGGATCTTCTTGCATGCCAAGCGTCGTCTGCACCGTCGCATGATCATCTTTAACGGTCCGCGCCCTGTCTCAGACGGTGAACGTGTCTTCCAAAGGTCGCTGAGTCTTCCGCGAACTCATCCCAACCGCCACTGAGGGTTCGTACCGTAGATGGTCCGCTGAATGCGAATCCGGCCAGTCCATTATTAATAATAAGGACAGCCTGGATTCAGTGACATAGGGCCGTATCCGATACTTGTTGAAAACTCGGGAGTGACGCCGTCGAGTCCCTTGCACCTTGGTGTCTCCGTACATCACCTGACCGAGGGTTCGTCGCTTGAACAACTTGGGCGGTGTCACGTCTTTGTCGACGGGTGATAATCCGCAACTACGGAGAAATCACTACACCACAGGATTCAGGTTCCGCATCATCATGATAGGCATTCCTACCTTGAGGGTCAGCTTGTGGGGAGGCATTCCACTGATATTCATCGAGTGGAGTACCTCCTGCTCGAAGAAATTGCCGTCACCGTCGTCTTGTACAGAATCGGAAGACATGTATTCCCGCGCCTGTCCAGTTAATCGATCGGTCACCGCTTCATTAATGCGGTGCACGATTGCGTTCGTGGTCGTGAGGATCGTACGGTTAGCGAAATACTCATCGGTAGCAACTTCGGGGTTGTTAATCTCGCCATACATCTCGTCGATGATCCGTTCCATGCCTCTTGAAATAACACCAGGACGAATTTCCTGGTCCTCATCCTCAGGCACAGGTGGATTCTCAATCAGCATATCGCGCGGGATCTTCATGTAATCTCTTCCTAGGGAAGGAGTTACATCATGCCTTCCCTCCCCGACTTGCAGCAGGAACTCGGAGAATGCAGCCATTTCCTCAGCAGTGTCTGCAGTATCAGCTGTGCGCACTCGCATGTTTTCCGTAAGACGGAACGTCTGGAATTGGGGCCACAGCCTAGACGACTTGAGGCAAGCGTCAATTGTCTCGACGGGTGTTCCATTCTTAACGACCGGAAGAATCTGGCGGAAATCTCCCGAAAGTACAAACACTTTCCCCCCAAAAGGCTCGGTATCGTTATCAAGTATGTCCCGCAGTGTTCTGTCTACTGCCTCGAATGCGTGGCGATGAGCCATAGGTGCTTCGTCCCAAATAATTAAACTTGCATGCTTGATCAACTCCTGAATATGGGAATTCTTCCTGATACCGCACGTCGAGCTCTCGTTCAATTTCAAAGGGATCTTGAATGTAGAATGCGCTGTCCTACCACCCATAAGTAAGAGCGAGGCAATACCGCTAGACGCCACAGCGATGGCGATTTTCCCCGAGAGTCTGACTTTGGCTAGTATGTTTCGAAGCAGTGTAGATTTTCCAGTACCACCCGGGCCATCGACAAAAAATAGTTTCTTGCCTTCCTCCGGGCATTCAACCGCTTCAATAATCTGGCCGTAAACCACCCGCTGACTTTCGTTTAGCTGATCTTCTGTGTTTACAATCGCCTCCAAAGCTGACGCATCGTATCCATTGAGCTCACGTCGTAGTAATCCGTTTTGGCGAAGCGCTTCACGAATCAATGTTGGGAACGACCCCAACTGAGGAAGTTCGTCGAAGTCAGCTACCGCATACCCACTCGATTGAAGTAGTTCTTGAATGCTCATCAGCGTTTCAAATTCGACCAACGCCGACTTGAAGGGGTCCATCAAAGCCTGATGTTTGCGTGCGAAGTCTTGGGAAAGATCCGCGAAAAACCGATCCCATAGAACACCAACATTTGCTGGAGCGGAATACACCAGAATGGTGACGAAGAGCTGGCGTAGTTGATACGGCATTTGGAACTCAGCCGCTTCCCTCAAACACGAAACCCACTCGTTGTCATTCTCCAAGTAGCCAGCCTCCAGCGCCGCAATTTGGAATGTTGGGCAGACAATCCCGTTAACCGTTCTCAAGTCTTCAAACGACGTTGGACCTCTACGCTGACAGAGCAGTAGCCGAAGATAGAACCTCTCCATATCTCGAGGAGACACGTGAATCATGCGACCAACCGCAGCTTGATACTGTTTCCGTCGAACCCACCTTTTTGGTTGCCCTTTCTCCGGCGCTTTCCAGCAGAACTCTTTGGGGATATCCTGATACAACATCGTCCTGGCAATATGATTCTCGGGCACTTCACTCGCACACAACTCAAAGAATCTGGTCAGCATCGTGTGACTACCACGTTCCAAAACCGCCTCCGGGTTTTCCGTCTCGCGAAAGCAAATTGTCTGCCCTGACTCGAGATGAACCGTTAGCTGTGTCACCGCATGAGTTTTCCCCTGAATTGTGAAATCGAGCAGGCGCATGCAAGCTTCCACCGGAGAAATGTAACGGGCGCTCAAGAAACGTAGAATCTCATTTGGTTCTCAACGCGCACTCTGCTGCCCTCCTCGGACCTCTTCCCACAGTGAGTATAGCCATGTCGGGTCCTTTGTACACATACTTGTACAGGTATTTAACCGCAGTAATATCCGTGCACACTTCCACATTGATGTGGCAGTTGTACTTCTGGGATAAGTACGGGTTGTACGGTACAACTCACTGGTTGATCGTAGCATTGTCGTATTCTCTGCCTTTGAACTTTAGAACACCTTGTTGCCGTCGACGTCGTCTGTAGACTGGATATCCATTGGCATTGGCTTGTGTAACTTCTGCTAAGGGCTTCGGATATCCTTTGGTGCACTTGCCATCCTTCATACACGCGCAGGAAGGGTTTGCAGGCCCGCATGGACCATGGAGCATGCATGACATGACCGTCTCATACAGCTGAGGGTTTGTATCCTTATCTGGGATCTCAGCGCATACCATCTTGTCTACGATCTCGCGGGTTCGAGGTTTGTCTTCATCAGCCAAAATTAGTCAAGTAGATGAGCGTTGGAAGAGGCCCCTTTTTTGAAACTCGACAACGTTAAATCCGCGACGACGCACACTTCCAAAGAACGCCTTGGTTAAAATCGTCAAGCGTCGCTTGGCAGTTTCTGCTACCACACGCGAGGCACGATATCTGGTCGAGTCTAGAGCTGTCTGGATATCGGAAGGTATCGCTTCAAGGAGCTCGTCCCATTTTGGGGTTGCACGTTTCCGTCAGGAAGACGTCGGGCCGTCCATACTCCCCGAACAATTGCCATCGAATCTTGATACGACTTGTACATGGACCGCAAGCTACCCAGGTGTGAAGCCGGTAGTATGATACCCTTCCCAACCTGATTAAGAAAGTGGGTTGGTCGTCCTCTGCTGCATCCGTCCCGGTCCGGGTGCACCAATCTGTTCTGGGCCCGATCATATTCCGACAGCAGCACTTCTCCTTCCGCCAGAGCTTAAGTATCCTCATTGAGCAAAGCGTCTTAAACACCCCTGTATTGATCGGCGCGAAGTGTTTTCTGATTGTCGGCCGCCCAGCGAAGCTGTTCTTGTTCACATTTCGCACGCTGATCTACACACCACTGTTGAAATAGTCGCCCGCCTTGGTGGAGAGCGGACTGATCATCCATTTTCTGATGAAGGCGGAACGCGACGTGTTCACGAAGTGACATCGCTTTCTTGTTTCGATACTCAGCACCATTCGCGAACTCGTCTGTGTAGGTCCAGCCCTTCTCTCCATATGGAAGGAGAAGCGGGTATTGAAGTGGATCGTAATCGGCGTGGGTCTCGTACAAACGTAGCAGCCTTTGATCGCGTGTAAAGAGCAGTAGATCCCGAGGCTGAGCCAGGTTGCCATCCTCAATGAGAGTCGCAGCCACTTCAGTCACAGTGGGGCGATTATGCGTCTGCGGTAGCGAGGAGTTATCATGTAGACGGGAACACCAAGTCTACTAGAGCCTCCGTGTTGTGTTGACGAAATTGCTGTTCAAAGTGAAGGAACCGTTGCGCTAATGGTTTGTGCTCTGCCATCATTTTCTCGATGTCTAGTAGTGCAACACGATCTAGATCCGCGAATATACCAAGACGTCGCTCCGCGCGGCGTTGCATGTCTGTATCCACAATGTAGATCTGTGCAAACTTGGGTGCTACCCGCGCGTCTGTCCGACGGTCTATGTGGGGGAGGAGAGACCCTAGGTAGTGTTCCATAGCCATTTGAATGCGATATGTGTACACCCCGTGCGTACCGGCAACGCTCTCGTCTTGACGTACGTTTTGAAACGATCGGTTTGAGAACGAAGCGCCAATCGACGTAAACGCGAAGGCTTGGTTGTAAGCACGAATTTGACGGCGGAACTCGTGATCTCCGTACAGCTGAAGCAACTTCTGAGGTGCGGGGTGCAGTGGAAGCAGCTTTACCCTGCCTGCCAGACAGCATGATATCGCAGACTCGCCTGGCCACTTCCAAGCATTGCAGATCTGACAAACCATTGTTGCCGGAAGCTTGTGCCGGCTGTTCACCACATCGTCACCCGTTACCATGGACGCATCGAAGTCTGCGAGGGGAATCAGAGCGTCGCCATAGCGTACGCATTGGCGTCTAGTGCGCACCCGCTCGAGTTCTTGCTGACGCTCCTCATCCGTGAACCGAGCTCGTCGATAACCTTCCTGCTGGCGGTGAAGGTCACGTTCAGCAGCTCTCTCTTGTCCCGACAGCTCGGCACGTTGATCAGCATGTTGCTGGCGGTTTAGCTCACGCACAGCTTCCCGGTCTTCTTCTGGTAGATCCGCTCGGCGAAAATCATGCTGTTGGCGGTTTATCCCACGTAAGGTGTCTCGCTCTTCTTGTTCTAGCTCTGCTCGGCGATTTGCATGCTGTTGGCGGTTTAGGTCGCGTTCGTATTGTCGCTGCTGCTCATTTAGCTCCGTCCTGTGTGCTGTTTGCCGCTGCCGATCATGCTCTCGTAGTTCGTGAAGATCTTCTTTATGTAATAGATCTCTTCGGGCGCGCTTGCGCTCGGCGTCTTTTTCCTCGCACGGTCACGCTGAGAGAGTGACGTATTAGCTCGTCTTGTGCGAGCCCGATGCGCATCACCGGCACGTCGTCGTTCTATCTGCGATAGTGTCGCATTAGCCCTCTTATCGCGAGCCCGCTGCGCAGCCGAGACGGGGGTCTCTTCTCGAATTGTTGGCTCTAGTACGACAGGAGCGTGGAATAGAGCCACATCCTCGGTTCCAGCTTGATACGCCGCCTCCATTTCAGCCGCAAAGCGCCGCTGATGTACCAGCATCAGACGCTTCCGTCTTTTCCTTTCGCTCCTCTATACGATCAGCTGGAACTTCCGTCGCTTCTGTGACTTCTGTCTCGTCTTGGTGCACGCTGAGGGTCTTCAGTGCTTTGTTCAAGTCGTAGCGTTTCTTCCTGCGCTTGGTCTGGCGTCATTTCCGTGCATCCTTTTCCTCTTGCCTGGGTGTCGCGTTGATACGTTCGTTCTCGCGCAGGGCCTCCTCCAGTTCCTCGCGCGTCCTCTTTCGCTTACTCCGACCCATAGTTCTGCTAACACGAAAATGTGACGCGTTAGACAATGTGGTGTAGCGGGATCAGCAAAATCTGCGAGATTGCCAGATCCAACTTACCAACTGCGCCCAGACACCGACTAACGGAGGGGGTCCTTCGATGATCCGTGTTCTGCTGAACTTTCCTCACCTTGTGTACCCGTCGGTAGGGCGGGATCTTGCTCTCTCGGTAACTTACGAAGAGTTCAAGTGGTGAAGCTTGAGCGTCTTGGCGAGACGTGGGGATAGGGTGGAGCAGCAGTGGAAAATCTTCACTCTGCGTCCGTGGATGGTTCCGTATCCTAAGCGAATATTCGAGCTTATGGATCCGGGGCCTAGATCGTGGATCTGGCCGTAGGGCTGCCTTGCGGGTGTGTCCCTTGCCTTTGCATTTCCTTTACGTCGTACTTGCCGCCTCCTGTGACGGGATCTTGAGAGTTGAGAGCCTCTAGGGTGTAACCGACCAAGTAGTAAATTCGTTAACCTGTCGGATCTGCACAAGTAAAGGAAAAGCTCACTAGGTTGTAGGATCTGGCCAATGTATTATCCAGTTATCACTACAAACACTAGGTTCGCAATTCCCAACCTTCTCCGAGCTCGTACGGCCAATGTAGTTCCGGTTCTTGAGGGCAGGAAGGCACTTGCGTGTTACTGTGCAAGTAGAAGTCTGTATTGATACTTAAGCCTATACCTGCCTGGATTTCTACCTTCTATGTCTTCACTTGTTAA
>NW_003303449.1:30875-33752 GCF_000142945.1 Phytophthora infestans T30-4 | reverse complement strand
CCACCGCCGAGTACTTACCGTGATCCTTGGCTCCTAAGCTCTGGGTTATCAGACCGAGCCGATTCTTGACCTAAAGTAGGTCGGCGTATGGTCGAATCTGGAAATCCCTACACCACATATGTGTGTCTTGCTAGCTACTAATGTAAACTAACATACATACACGCAGCGTACCTTGAGTAACGTGGCGTTCCGCGGCTTCTGTTTTGAAAATGAGGGCAAAATGAAATTTTGAGAGGTGCATTTAAGTACGATGTGTAGACCACATACAGTGTGTACACCACATATTGCAATTTTAGCGAATCGAGGCCGCCTTCGCTGCGCTCGGCAGCCAGTAGAACGCGCGTATTTGCGTTACATTTTTAAACCCTAGCCGCGGACGGAAGGACGGACAGACAACACACTCCACTATAGGGGTAAGACTAGCCGTTCGCCGCCGCTACGCGGCGGAGTGGCATGGTTTGTTGGAGATGAGGTTGCCGCAAATTTACGTGCTTCTTGGTGTCGCGTACTTTGTTAGCGTCGTTCACCCCGGTAGGTCTTGGCTTCGTGTACTTAACCACTTACCATTCCGTAGTATCATGTGGACCCATATAATATCCTTGTTTGGTACGCTTCCGTTACCCCGTACTACAGGTTGGATGTCATGCTCTACAGTGGCCGGCGCTCTTCCGTGATCTTCCTGGCTTCGTGGTTCCCTGCTCACCCGTGGCCCACGCTGCTTAGTGATTGCCCTGGATTTGTGGACTCATTCTCTCACAGTTGCTTAGTGGTTCTGGGCTAGCTTCTTTGGTCTCATGCGCTTCCGTAGTACGACCCTCTTTCGTGGCCGCTAGACATTCCGTGTTCTCAAGGGCTTACGTGGATTCCACAGACTTCGTGTCCATAATAATTTATGGTCGATAGCGTTCCATTTCTGGTACCCTCGCCAATGAGTGATCTTCCGAAGTTTTCTGTCACCTGCGTGCCGCGCACCCCTGTGGTGGCTCCATCTACCGCGTTATCGCGCTATCGTGCATCGCAATGTGGCTATGCTGTCTATGCTATCGGGATCGCACAATATATAATGTTTTGCCAAAGTTATCGCGCTCTACGATGGTTTCGTGCTCCGCGGTGTGCAATCGTGGTCTCCAGAAGCGCCCCCGTGTATATCGTGGCTGGCCCGCCGTCCGTGCAATAGAGTTCTTATGTACTACCGTCCTACATGGCTCGGTAAGCTCAGGTTCAAACCTGGTATCCATCTCCGGGGCTCGGTAATTTTCCAGTCTATAGCTCGGCGGCTGCGTTCTCCCATGGCTTAGTGGCACAATCCATGCTTTCATGGTAGCTTGTGGTGTCGCGGTTAATCTGTCGTCCGTGCGATCGTTATATACCGTAGTATCGTGCTGTCGGACTCGGTAAGCTCCGGTTCTACCCTAATGTCGTACTCCAATGTTTAGTGATTTCCCGCTAATGCTCTCTCGTGGCTTCGTGTTTGGCCCGTTGACCGTGCTCCGTGCTCTTCCGTGGTGCTATGGGAGAGTTGCTGTCAGTGCACTCTTACCGCTACGTGCTTCGAACGTGCGTACTCTTCCGTAGCCACCCTTTTTAACATGCTGGGGTGTCTGTATATTTAGTTCCCTTCCGTGGTCCGTACGCTCCGGTCATATTCTTGTCCCTCTGTCCATTTCATAGCTGCGTGCACTTCCGTCTTTCACGCTACGCATAAAACTTCGTGGTTTGCATCGGCTAAGACCTCTATCGCCGTCCATGGCCTTCCGTGTTTCGTGTTGCTCTTCTATCTCATCGTCTACATAGTGTGGGTCGGTGCTTTTTCGTGTTTCGTGCTCTTGCTTTGCCACGTGCCTCCGCGCTAACTTAATCACAAACGCTGTTCCCATTTTGTTTGATGTACGCAACATATATTGTTGGAAAGCTCACACAATATATTAAGGTCGCGCACTACGCGCGCAAATACAAAGGAAGATGATACGTTTACCGGAGGCAGTGTGGGGTGCAGGGGTGGAAGCCACAATAGTCCTATTTTTTTAGTTTTCACATTATTAATAATAGTAGTAAAATTGTATTTTATTATCTAGCGCTGATTTAATTATTATGTATACTACTACCGCAAAAAACGGCAAGAAAAATATGAGCTGTATTAAGAAAAGTAACACGCAAAACAGAATTGTAGCTGTAATTAAAAGAAGAGTACTACGAAGCCTAAAACATCATTCTATATCCAATAAGTACTAAAGTTTCGATTGAGGCCGAAATATGAGTCACCAAAGCCTACAATTTTTTTCAACAGCTCCTACGACGATATAGTACGTGTGTGCTCATCGGCGCCTTTTATTTATGGTAACTTACGCGCACACAGGCAGCGCCTTTAGCTTGGCCTTGCAAACCACAGCTGAAAATGAGAGCAAAATGAAATTTAAACGGTGGTTTCAAGTACGATGTGTAGTCCACATACAGTGTGTAAAAAACACAAAGTCAATTTTAGCCAATGGAGACTGCCTTCGCTGCGCTCGGCAGCTTTTTAGCGAATCGAGGCCGCCTTCGCTGCGCTCGGCAGCCAGTAGAACGCGCGTATTTGCGTGAGAGTGTGAGACCCTAGCCGCGGACGGAAGGACGGGACAGACAACACACTCCACTATATGGGGTAGACTAGCCCGTTCGGCGCCGCTACGCGCGAGAGTGGCAATGGTTTTGTTGGGAGATGAGGTTGCCCGCAAAATTTACGGTGCTTTCTGGGGGTCGCGGACTTTGGTAAGCGGTGGTTCACCTCGCAGGAAGGTTTTGGGCGTTCGTGTACTTTAACCAGGTAATCATTTCCGTAAGGCGTCAGTGGGGGACGCCGTAAAAATATCCTTTGGTTGGGACGCTTCCCGTTACCGC
>NW_003303449.1:3127-4852 GCF_000142945.1 Phytophthora infestans T30-4 | reverse complement strand
TTTCTGCTGCCACACGCGAGCCACGATGTCTGGTCGATCTTGAGCTGTCTGGGTCTCGGAAGGTATCGCTTCAAGAATCTCGTCCCACTTGGGGTTGCACGTTTCAGTCAGGAAGACGTCGGGCCGTCCATACTCGCGTACAATTGCCATCGAATCTTGATACGACTTGTACATGGACCGCGGGCTACCCAGGTGCGAAGCCGGTAGTATGATACGCTTGCCAACCTGATTAAGAAAGTGGGTAGGTCGTCCTCTGCCGCCTCCGTCCCGGTCCGGGTGCACCAATCTGTTCTGAGCCTGGTCATATTCCGACAGCAGTACTTCTCCTTCCGCCAGAGCCAAAGTATCTTCGTTGAGCAAAGCGTCTTGAACACCCTTGTATTGATCGGCGCGTAGTGTTTTCTGATTGTCGGCCACCCAGCGAAGCTGTTCTTGCTCACATTTTGCACGCTGATCTACACACCACTGCTGAAATAGACGCCCACCTTGGTGGAGAGCGGACTGATCATCCGCTTTCTGGTGGAGGCGGAACGCGACGTGTTCACGAAGCGACATCGCCTTCTTGTTTCGATACTCAGCACCATTCGCGAACTCGTCTGTGTAGGTCCACCCCTTCTCTCCATATGGAAGGAGAAGCGGGTATTGGAGTGGATCGTAATCGGCGTGAGTCTCGTACAAACGTATCAGTCTTTGATCGCGTGTAAAGAGTAGTAGATCCCGAGGCTGAGCCAGGTTGCCATCCTCAATGAGAGTCGCAGCCACTTCAGACACAGTGGGGCGATTATGTGTCCTCGGTCGCGAGGAGTTGTCATGCAGACGGAACACAAAGTCTACTGGAGCCTCCGTGTTGTGTTGGCGCACTTGCTGCCCAAAGTGAAGGAACCGTTGCGCTAATGGGTTGTGCTCTGCCATCATTTTCTCGATGTCTAGTAGTGCAACACGATCCAGATCCGCGAATATACCAAGACGTCGCTCCGCGCGGCGTTGCATGTCTGGATCCACAATGTAGATCTGCGCAAACTTGGGTGCTACCCGCACGCCTGTCCGACGGTCTATGTGGGGAAGGAGGGACCCTAGGTAGTGCCCATAGCCCCTTAATGCGATATGTGTACACCCCGTGTGTACCTGCAACGCTCTCGTCTTGATGCACGTTTTGAAACGATCGGTTTGAGCACGAAGCACCAATCGACGTAAAAGCAAAAGCTTGGTTGTAGGCACGGATTTGACGGCGGAACCCGGGATCTCCGTACAGCTGAAGCAGCTTTGGTGGCGCGGGGTGCAGTGGAGGTAACTTTACCCTGCCTGCCAGACAGCATGATATCGCAGACTCGCCAGGCCACTTCCAAGCATTGCAGATCGGACAAATGGTTGTAGCCGGAAGCTTGTTCCGGCCGCTCACCACGTCGTCACCCGTTATCATGGACGCATCGAAGTCTTCGAGGGATATAAGAGCGTGTCCATGCCGGATGCATTGGCGTCGAGTGCGCACCCGCTCGAGTTCTTGCTGGCGCTCGTCTTCTGCCTGCCCAGCTCGTCGATTGCATTGCCGTTGTCGGTCTAGGGCGCGCTCAGCTACCCGATCATGTTCATTCAGTTCTGCTCTGTGTGAGGCTTGCTGCTGCCGATTCTGCTCCCGTTGTTCCTGAAGCTCATCTCCACGTAACCGAGCTCTTTGGGCGGCGCTTGCGCTCGGCATCTTTCTTCCTCGATCGATCACGTTGAAAC
>NW_003303449.1:0-2700 GCF_000142945.1 Phytophthora infestans T30-4 | reverse complement strand
GCTGTCTAAACAACTCTTAAAAAACAATGGTTTACAGCATTATTAAAATGGTAAATATTATACTTCCTAACTATTAAAACGATGCCGCCTTCGGATAATGGATAGTCTTGTGCAAATCTCTGTGAACCACCTGAATTTATTGATGTGAATTACATAATTCCGTTTTAACAAATCGATGCCGGATTCGCCCCGCTCGGTAGCCAATGGGAAGGCTCAAAAATCTGAACGTTTCGTGTGACGGACGGACGGACACCGTGCTAGCCTTGATACTTTAGGATGTCCTTGGAAACACGCATTCCTACGTGTAGGTTAAGCACGTCGCAGCATTGGAAGCATCTTTAGGGGCTATTTCATTTGAAAATAACTAGCTCTTTCTGTTAAGCACTCAAATCTTAAAAGCAACATGTATTAATATTATTAAAATGGTAAATATTATACTTCGTAATATTAAAACGATGCCGCCTTCGGATAATGGATAGTCTTGTGCAAAATCTCTGTGAACCACATGAATTTATTGATGTGAATTACATAATTCCGTTTTAACCAATCGATGCCGCCTTCGCTCCGCTCGGCAGCCAATGTGAAGGCTCAAAAATCTGAGCGTTTCGTGTGACGGACGGACGGACACCGTGCTAGCCTTGATACTTTAGGATGTCCTTGGAAACACGCATTCCTACGTGTAGGTTAAGCACGTCGCAGCATTGGAAGCATCTTTAGGGAATTTCTTATTTGAGAATAAATAGCTCTTTCTGTTTAGCACTCAAATATTAAAAGCAACATGTATTAATATTATTAAAATGGTAAATATTATACTTCGTAATATTAAAACGATGCCGCCTTCGGATAATGGATAGTCTTGTGCAAATCTCTGTGAACCACATGAATTTATTGATGTGAATTACATAATTCCGTTTTAACCAATCGATGCCGCATTCGCCCCGCTCGGTAGCCAATGGGAAGGCTAAAAAATCTGAGCGTTTCGTGTGACGGACGGACGGACACCGTGCTAGCCTTGATACTTTAGGATGTCCTTGGAAACACGCATTCCTACGTGTAGGTTAAGCACGTCGCAGCATTGGAAGCATCTTTAGGGAATTTCTTATTTGAGAATAAATAGCTCTTTCTGTTTAGCACTCAAATATTAAAAGCAACATGTATTAATATTATTAAAATGGTAAATATTATACTTCGTAATATTAAAACGATGCCGCCTTCGGATAATGGATAGTCTTGTGCAAATCTCTGTGAACCACATGAATTTATTGATGTGAATTACATAATTCCGTTTTAACCAATCGATGCCGCATTCGCCCCGCTCGGTAGCCAATGGGAAGGCTCAAAAATCTGAGCGTTTCGTGTGACGGACGGACGGACACCGTGCTAGCCTTGATACTTTAGGATGTCCTTGGAAACACGCATTCCTACGTGTAGGTTAAGCACGTCGCAGCATTGGAAGCATCTTTAGGGAATTTCTTATTTGAGAATAAATAGCTCTTTCTGTTTAGCACTCAAATATTAAAAGCAACATGTATTAATATTATTAAAATGGTAAATATTATACTTCGTAATATTAAAACGAGGCCGCCTTCGGATAATGAATAGTCTTGTGCAAATCTCTGTGAACCACATGAATTTTTTGATGTAAATTACATAATTCCGTTTTAACCAATCGATGCCGCCTTCGCTCCGCTCGGTAGCCGATGGGAAGGCTCAAAAATCTGAGCGTTTCGTGTGACGGACGGACGGACACCGTGCTAGCCTTGATACTTTAGGATGTCCTTGGAAACACGCATTCCTACGTGTAGGTTAAGCACGTCGCAGCATTGGAAGCCTCTTTAGGGGATTTCTTATTTGAGAATAAATAGCTCTTTCTGTCTAGCACTCAAATATTAAAAGCAACATGTATTAATATTATTAAAATGGTAAATATTATACTTCGTAATATTAAAACGATGCCGCCTTCGGATAATGGATAGTCTTGTGCAAATCTCTGTGAACCACAAGAATTTATTGATGTAAATTACATAATTCCGTTTTAACCAATCGATGCCGCATTCGCCCCGCTCGGTAGCCGATGGGAAGGCTAAAAAATCTGAGCGTTTCGTGTGACGGACGGACGGACACCGTGCTAGCCTTGATACTTTAGGACTAGCCGTTCATCGCCGCTACGCGGCGGAGTGGCATGGTTTGTTGGAGATGTGGTGGCCACAATTTTAAGTGCTTCGTGGTGTCGCGTGTTTTGTGTCCGTCGTTCATCCAGTAGATCTTAGCTTCGTGTACTTCACGACTTACCTTTCCGAGTCTCATCCGGCCCCGCATAATATCGTGGTTTGGGACGTTTCGGTTATCCCGTAGTACAGGCTGGATATCAGGTTCTTAACTGGTCTGCGCTGCTACGTGCTCTTCCTGGCTTCGTAGTTCCCTGCTCACCCTTGGCACACGCTGCTTAGAAGTTAAGCGCTCTCTCTTGTGGGTTCATGCTCTTTAGCCTACCTCTTTCGCGGCTGAGTCTATTCCCTGTTCTCAAACGTTTACATAAGCACCGGCTTCCTGGTACATAGTATTTCATGGCCGTTGGGCCTTCCATCACCGGTGCTCTATCCGATTTCGGCTATTCAGAGATTTGATGCCACGCCGGAGGCGAGAGGTACAGACGACCAGATTGTGATCTCTCCTGAGACAAGGAGAGCGCCTGCGCTA
>NW_003303448.1:89920-94395 GCF_000142945.1 Phytophthora infestans T30-4 | reverse complement strand
GTACCAAGTCGCACGGACACAATTTTTCACCAGGCAACGGAATCGATTTTCGTGGCTATTCGGATGCAGACTGGGCTGGTGACCACAGTGACCGCAAGTTGACTTCGGGAGCTTTATGACCCCACTCATCTGTCCGGGATTTGGCTATGGTCGCCTGGATATGGATGTGTCGATCTGGATCGGAGCTCAGCCGCAGTGGAACTTGGCCAATCGCCCCCGGCATGAGCTTTGCGCTGACGAACCAAGACGGATTTGGCACCGGCTCATCAGGATCCGACGGCGGAACTTCATGCCCACACGCATCTGTCCGGGATTTGGCTACGGTCGCCTGGATATGGATGTGTCGATCGGGATCGGAGCTCAGCCGCAGTGGAACTTGGCCAATCGCCCCCGGCATGAGCTTTGGGTCGACGTACCGAGACGGATTTGTCACCGGCTCATCAGGATCCGAAGTATAGTTCGGGCTCTTGAAAGCTCGCGCTTGAGATCAAGCAGGACACTTCGCACATAAAACGTCACTCTTTATGCATAAACATTCACTCCTTCCTCCTAATCCACCCTTCTCCTGTGGATTCGTCTTCTCTTTCTTTCCGATGTGACCAACTCACATCAGAGATCCTCCTCCTCCTGGCCCACACCCTCCCTGTGGGTCCTTCTTCATCCTCCCATCGACATGACCAACTCACATCTTTGGGTCCCTTCCCTACTCTTCTTCATGAGACTGCATCACGCCGAATCTGTTACGATTCGTACGATCCCTCAAGAAATCATAGAGTAATGCTCCACAGTTCAGATCTGCCTCGTCTACCCAACTGGGTTCGTCATATCCACGCCAATACACCAGAAATTCACGGTAAATCCGTCCGTATCTAGTTCGTTTCCCCGACCTCATATTGGTGATCTTCTCGACTTCGAACTCGTCGGCTTCGAGATCCACATTCCAACTATCTTCCGGTAGGAGGACTTCGTCGAAGTCGACGCGATCGGATCCATCCACCGAAAGACGGATCTGCGGCCGATCCGGATATTCTTTGACCAACTTCAGCTTGGATACGTGTACTACAGGGAACAGGCGATATTCGGTACCTGCCGTTTCCAGCCTTACCGCGTGTTCTCCAATCTTCTCGCTCATCCGGAATGGTCCATGCCATAGATGGGCCAGTTTGCGGGCGTACCCTTCTTTCACTCGATCCAAATAAAGCCACACCTGCGATCCCACTTGGATTTGATGTGGACGGGCATCTTCGTTGTGTCGATCCGCTCGATCCTGTATCGCACTTCCCCGGTCGTTCGTTCACCTGGGATCTAGCTTGCCGGTAGTATTTCTGGACTTGGTATCGCCATCGCCTTGGATCTCGGTTTCTCTTCTTGGTGCTGCATACTGGGATGGCCGCTTCCAGGGTGGATTTGGGATCCCACCCATGTACCAAGTAAAATGGGGTATCACCCCGGGATCCTGTCTGGGGCGGTGTTCATCGCGAAGGGAGCCGTTCTGCGTACTCATCCCAATCCCTCTGGATCCCAATCCTGGACGTACATCTTGAGTGCTCTCGTGATCGTCTGTACCATGCGCTCGGCCGACCCGTTAGCTTGGGGACGATATGCCATGGTTGCTCGCTGTCGCTGCCCCAGGATCCGGTTGAATGCTCGAAAGAAATCAGACATAAAGCCTGGCTCCCGATCATGTCTAATCATCTCGCTAGCTCCAAATCTTCGGAAACGCACTCCTCGTACGATTCGGCAATGGTCTGCGCAGTTCTAGACGCACTAGCTTTGGCTACCACGTATCCGGTAAACAGGTCCACCCAAATCAACAACTCTGTGTTTCCTTTGAACGACTTGGGCAACGAGGGGATATGATCCATGGCTATGATTTGGAAAGGGTAAGTCGCTTGGATATTCCCAGGTGGCTCCCCTTCGATTGTGGGCCTGCCCTTGCCTGTCTCACAATCCACACATTCCCCGACATACCGTTGTACGCTCTTGAATAGTCCCCTCCAGTGAAAACATTCCCGGATCCGTTGGTAGGTCCGACCAATACCCTGGTGTCCGCCTTCCAAGCTAGCGTGATAGTGGTGTAGGACATCCTGTTGTAAGGTTTCCGGCATCACCAGTCTCATCAATCCATCCCGATCCTCGTTGACTCTCTTCGTAGGGGGTCAATAGAAGAGCAAGTCATTCAGATCCACCGCGTAATCCGTAGCGATAATGCTGTAGGATTTGGCATCTTCCCGACTCAGGTCTCGTACATCCCCCATCAGATACTTCTTTAGTCCTAGGATCCACGCTTCCTCGTTCTGTGCTTTGATGATCCGCTCGATGCGGACTCTCTTCACAAATGTTTCCTCGAGAATTTGGGGGTTGGATCCAATCCTTCCTCTGGACCTAGTGACGGCCATCACCTGGACTGTCCTTTTCCTGGATCCCACTACCACCACTTCGTCTAGTCGGTTCAACGTAACGAGATCCTGATGCTCGGCCTCTCTCTCCACTTCAACACCACATTGATTCCGTAAAGCGGCGCTGGCCAAGCTATCTGCACTGGCATTCCAATCTCGCTTGACATGCACCAACTCGTGATTCATCCAACCACGCAGGTGGATCATCACTTTCTGCCGTAACAGTGTTAGGGCCGGGGCCTTGCAGTCAATCTCACCTCGCACCGGTGTGATCACCAAATTTGAATCCCCACAAATCACCAGCCTTTTCGGATATTGTCCCTTTAGTAGATCCAAACCCAGCAGTAGCCCGTTATACTCCGCTTCGTTGACGGTGAGGGCGTCCGCATAAGTGGATCTGGCCCGTACAGCCTCCCATCCAGGTAGTCTCCACAGTATTGCACTGTACGCCCCGCCTCCGCGTCGTACGCGAGCGGATCCATCGAAACTCAGGACGTACAGATCCTCGTCTGCCTGTACCGTCGGGTTCGGGATCTGGATCCGGCGTTTGGGCTCTTTCTTAGGAGCGACCTTAGTCAGCGCCTCATCCATCTTAGCTCGAGGAGTGATGCTCGCGGCCAAGACTCCCAGGATCTCGTCTTCCCCTTTCGAACATTTCACAATCTCCAGCGTCCAAGGCGAGAGTAAAGCTGCCCACTGTCCCAAACGTCCTTGTAACCCGGCCGACTTGAACAGCCAGGCTAGCGTAGAGTGTCGGGTCAGGATCCGGATGGATCTTCCCACCAGCAGGTTGTAATTGAGATCCAACACGCGCAGGAGCGCGAGTATCTCTTTCTCCACCGCTCCGTAGTTCAGTTCATTCGGCTTCAGTGTCCGGCTGACGAAGGTGACTGGATGACAGATCCCTTCATGTTCTTGTACCAGAGCTGCTGAGACTGCCCAGTCGCTGGCATAAACTATTACCGTAGGTTGATGTTCTGGATCGAAATGACGGAGGATAGGCGTGGTCGCGATCATGTTCCTCAGTTCCACGAATGCGTGTTGAGCTCGGATCCACCGAGATTCTGCCTTTTCCATGTTCTGATCCGTCGTCTCTATCCAGACTGGATCCTCTCTCCGTTGGTCCCGGGGTGGATCCAGCTCCTGTTTTAGGTCCTCTTCTGGCGTCGTACCACTTGGATTCCTTCGTGGATCCGACATCTCCCGGGCCAGAGCTTGTTGGCTTTTTATCCGGATAGCTGGAGTGGTCATCGCAGCAAAATCTACTTCTCTCAATTCATATAGTACCGCGGCAAACAGTACGTAATCCTCGATGAGGTCACTGCAGATCCACCTAAGGTCTGTCTGGTCACTGGATCCTGTGGATCTGAGGATGTGGGATCCATTGATTTGCTGACAGGGGAGTCCCGTGGATACTGGAAGTACCATGCCCCAGGAAAAGTGGTTCAGACAAGCCAAGGTAGGGGGCAAGATCAACAATAAAAAAGCAATCCTACTCCTAGATAGTGGTGCCGAGGTGTCTATACTAGATACCGCCTTTGCTCGTAAGGTTGGGTGCCAAGTGGATGGGAGTCGGATCCAAGATTGTGTTAGGATTGGTGAGGGCGTGTACCGTACGAATGGGAGAACGCGAATCAAGGTCACGTTGGCAGGTTGTTTGGTGTATTGGTTTGACATTTGGGTTGGAGATCTCGCTGATCAAGACGCCATCCTCGGGATGGATTTCATGGTGCCAGCCGGAGTGAGGTTGGATCTGGCGGATGGGACACTTTGTTTCCCTGACGAGATGCGGATCCAGCTCAGCGGACGGCGGTCGTTGTATGGAGCGAAGATGAGGATCATAAGGGCGGATAAGACAACCTGGATCGAGCCCGGGGAAACCTGGGAGCTGCCAGACCGATTAAAGTGGGTGGAACATGAGAAACGGTGGGTCACTCGGGGCGAGAAATGGGTGCCTACCGTAATCCAGGGACCAGGTCGATCACAATACCTCCAGGTCACGAACGTCAGCGACAAGAGACTATTACTGGACCATTCTGAGAAGATCGGGCGATGGTTGGCGAAGGACGGTATCCC